>NW_021703783.1:85090925-85097650 GCF_005190385.1 Monodon monoceros
TCCTTCCTTCCTTCCTTCCTTCCTTCCTTCCTTCCTTCCTTCCTTCCATCCTTCCTCCCTCCCTCCCTCCCTCCCTCCCTCCCTCCCTCCCTTCCTTCAGTTTTGGAGGCCAGAAATTCGACATCAAGGCCCCCATTCCTTTTTGTTACGGAAAAATAACTTTCCCAGAAGCACCCAGAGGGCTCCTTCTTAATCTGATAGGCCACATCACCATGTCACATGCCCCACCTAATCCATCAGGGGCTAGATGACATAAAACTACCGTGATAGATCTAAATTAATCAACAGTCATCTCTCTAGGATTTGAGAGGGGATAACCCTCCCTGAACACATGGTCCCCTTTAAATTGGGACTCTATTAATAAGGAAGAAGGTGAGTCTGTACAATTGTTGAATGAGCAACAGCAATATCTTCACAGTTTTTATGAGGAGACATTGTAATCAGAATTATACCAATACAGATAAGCTTTCATCAAGAAAATATTTTCTGAGGGCAACTTTATTAAGCTACTTCATTGGCAGTATATTTTACTTTCTTCCACTTTCATTTTAGTTTTACTTAAATTATTTTCACAAGTACAGATTCTTTCCCATATAAATCTTATACCACAGATTTATTTCGTTGACTGTTTTACATGTTCTTATTAAATTTTGTTGATTATATTTATAGGTTTTGACATTATTTTCTTTTGAGACTGTCATTTGTACCAGTTTTCTTGGGTCAGATTTTGTGGGTCAAGAAATTTTATTATTTTTTTATTTATTATTTTTTTTTTGCTGCGCCACGCGGCTTGCAGGATCTTAGTTCCCCTACCAGGGATCAAACCTGCGCCCCTGAAGTGGAAGCGTGGAGTCCTAACCACTGGACCATCAGGGAATTCCCTAGAAATTTAATTTTATGTTGATTATTTCTATCAATAATCTTCATTAAGAATTGGATGCAACTAATTAAATCTATTTCTCAGTTAATTCATGATAAAACTGTGAGCAGTTCTTCTTAAGTATGCAAAGATGGATCTGTTGTTCAGATTGCTGTGTTGCAGAGGTCTGCCAACTAAAACCCCGCAGACCAAACCTGGCCTGACACCTGTTTTCGTAGGGCTGTAAACTAAGAATGATTTTGTAGATGGATATTTGTAATCTGTTGGATGAAAGGGAATGTGAGCTTTGAACCCCAATTAAGAAAAATGTTACCCGCTCCCCCAAATTAATTTCATTTTTAATTAATAGACCTGTATTACAAAAATTATAATCAACTAGTATTATATTTTGAATTTTGTCAATATGGAAATGGAATTTGTTTTCTCTCTTGTTATATAAATATTACATAATATTTTTGATTTTGCCTCTTGGATCCCAAATCCTAAAATATTTACTAACTGGCTCTTTACAGGAAAAGTTTGCCAACCGCTGTTCTATTGTATTGCTAACCTGATTCTTCTGAACACTTACACTCTCCCTTCCCTACACTAACTGTCTGTTCCATTGGAGTTACAAGAAACAAATAGTGGCGAAGTCAGTGTGTTCTTAGGGTCAAAATCATCGTATCAAATGTCCAGCTTCAGTTGCAAACATAGCATGTTGGGGGAGTGCAGTCCTATTGTTCAGTGATGAAGAGAGATAGCTCTTCAAACTGTAACGTATTATGTCAAATAAAAATACAAATTGATATAAGAGTTTTCCATAAAAGTCAGTTTCTCCTCTTTTTTTTATTGAAGTGTGATAAATCTAACATGTTAGAAAAGCCAAAATATCATTGCTTTCAAAGCATCAACATTTGAGGGCAACGTAGTCTTTTGAGACTTGGGAGAGCTGAAAGGCCTTGTATGTTTTCCTACTGAAGTTCACTCCTTTTTCTTTCATTTAACAGATGAGGAAAAAGAAAATAATAGAGCATCCAAGCCCCACTCCACTCCTGCTACTCTGCAATGGTAAGTTCCATTCTGAGCAAGTTCTCTCTTGATGGGAAGCTCATATAGCTATGTCTTCCTACAGACAGGACAGCATATTACTTGGATATTTTGACATTGTCATAATAACTTGACATCCAATAGCCCGTATGCAATCAGTTTAATTTGTAATTATGCATAAAATACTCAACTTAGATGTAGACAGGAGATTTGAATTTTCATATTTATTTTATTTGGGAATAGATTTTTTTTCCATCATCAAAACACTGGCAAGGACTGGATTCTACATGGAAGTTATTAATTGATTTTAATAGAGTCTATTATTTTAATAAATAATGTTGCAGCCAATTATAGAAACATAGGTCTGTTCACCCCTACCAATGAACTCTTAATAAATTAATAATTTATTGCAACTATACTACACTTATTTTAACATTAATACAAATTATCTACTTGAGTGGCTCTCCCTTTAATATTTGGAATTCCTGGACTTGATGTTATAGTTAATGATGTTGTTTAAGTGTTTGCACCCATGTTTGGTATTTACAGGTAAATTCTCCTCTAAGAGTTTTATTTAGAAATTATGTTGTAGCTTTGAACACCAAAGCTGTTCTATACCTGAGACTCACCTCTCAGAAGAACTTGTCAGTTAAGGGCTATTACCACTCTAGTTCAGCCCAGCAAAGCTGAAGGACGCAAGGAACAAAGGGGAAGGAGAGAGAAGTGGGGAGGGGAAAGGAATGAATCTACTGTGTGCCAGCCTGCATGCTAGGCACTTTGTATACATGCCTCATTTCATTCTCACAATTCTGAGAAGTTGGTATTGTTATGCCCATTTTACAGATGAGGAAAATAAAGCTTAGACAGTTAAATCATTTACCTGAACATACACATAGCCATGAAGTGGCAGAGGCAGGAACCTGGCTGGGTCATTTTAATTGCAAAGCCTATGCTTTTGAAGAAAGGAAGAGAAAAATCAGGAAGGATGGAGAAGAGAGACTAGATCAGAAAAGGAAGCAGATTGGCTTTAATGAGCAAATCATATTAGATTCTTCTGAGTAATCCACCCACAGGTGAGAGGAAAACAACATTGGGAGAAAGCATTCACAAATGTAACTCAATCTTCTCTAACAAGAGTCTCAGTAGTCAAATTGTTTTGCTACAAGGATAGCAGAGGTTGTGTTCAAGAGCTCCATTTCCAGCCTTTTGGCTTGTTTCCATCAGTGTGTCCCTACATTCTTTTTCTCATTGCATTTGCTGCTTTTTGCTTTATTTAAAATTCTACTTTACTTCCCTGGTCAAATCTCTCCCTGCACTCCTTACCCCCAAATTATGGTCACACAGATTCTCATAATGCTAGCACACTGAATGAGGCATCAACATAAAAGAGTTTGGGGGTGAGAGTTTCTAGAAATGCTAGGAATCAACAGACACTCTTGCTTTAATAACCTGAACATGTCATACATTTCAGAATAAAAAATTTGAAAGGGACTAGAAGAAAATCACCTTGTTCATGTCTGTTTTTCTGTGATTCTCTGACATTTGCCTGGCAACAGCAAGGCTGTAGATAGAGTAATCTCTTAAATCACACTGCCAGGAATTAACTCCCAGCTCTGCTTTTCTAGCTGTGTGACCTTGGGCAAGGTCCTTCACCTCTCTGTGCCTCAGTCTACCTGTAAAATAGAGATGGCAGTAGTATTTACCTTATATCAGGGGTCCCCAACTCCCGGGCCGTGGACCGGTACTGGTCTGCAGCCTGTTAGGAACCGGGCCGCCAAGCAGGAGGTGAGCGGCAGGTGAAGCTTTTTGTGCCGCTCCCATCGCTCACATTACCGCCTGAACCATCCCCCTGCCGCCCGCCCGTCCATGCAAAAATTGTCTTCCATGAAACGGGTCCCTGGTGCCAAAAAGGTTGGGGACCACTGCCTTCTGGGGTAGTCACAAAGAGGAAGTGAGTTCGTATATACAGAGTGCTTGAACAGTGTCTGGTGTAGGGTGGGTGCTAGGTAAATCTTAGCCATGGATTGCTCAGCAGACCTCTTCCTTCTGAGTCCCACAAGGACATCCCAGAATAGGGCTTCCCTCCTTCCTGACATATGCATTGTCAGTTCTCCTTCTACTGTACATAATTCTATACAAAATATGGGTTTTTCTAAATAAAAGGTCACATAGATCATTCCGGAAGAAATTTCATCCTCCAATTCACAGAGTTAGGCAGTGGATTTGTTTTGATGAAAAAATTCTGTTTTCAGAGTCAGATCAGGTTTGAAAATGTATAAATTTGAGTATTATTATCAAAAGCAACAAGTAGTTCAAACATCAAATTGTCCTCTAATTCCTTTTATATTATATTTTTAAGATAGAATTTTAGTTATTAATTCATTTAAGAAATGTTTACTGAGCACCTACTGTTTGTTAGGCCCTATTCTAGGCCCTGGGAATGCAGTGGTGGATAAGACAGACCAAGAATAGGGGCCGATGAGAGAAAAAGTTGGGTGATAATTTAAAAAATTATTATATTAATGATAAATAAATAAACAAGGAATGTATTAGATATGGATAAGTGCTGTGTGGAGAATTAGAACTGGCTGATATGATCATATCTCAGAGGCTATTTTAGGTTGAATGGTGAGGGAAAGCTTCCCTTAGGAGGTGATATTTAAGTGAATATTTGTATGACAAGAAGCCCTCAGACACCATGACGATGTTAAAATCAGGAAAACGTCCTAGGCAGAGGGAACATTGCAGGTCAAGCTCTCCCAGAGGCAGACTCTGAGCTGTGCCTACAGGTGGCCTATTATGTAAGGCACCCAGTATTGACACCATGAGGGTATGAGGGGATGGGCAGAGGGGGTCTCGGGCTGGGAGGAGGCTACGGTAGAGGCTTCAGCGACCTCACAGGGAGTTCTGAAGCCAGGGTGGGCCTCAGAGATGAACTGAGGCAATGGATTCAGGTTTTTATTCCCCCATCTTGCTCATCACTGCAGGTAGTTTGCCCCGAGGGAGAGGGGATATAATTCTGGTGGTTTTTTTTTTTTAATTGGAGTATAATTGTTTTACAATGTTGTGTTAGTATCTGCTGTACAGTGAAGTGAATTGGCTATATGTATACCTATATCCCCTCCCTGTTGGACCTCCCTCCCACCCCCCATCCCACCCATCTAGGTCATCACAGAGCACTGAGCTGAGCTCCCTGTGCTACACAGCATGTTCCCACTAGCTATCTGTTTTACACATCGTAGTGCATTTATGTCAAACCTAATCTCCCAATTCATCCCACCTCCCCTTCCAGCCCTGTGAGGGGGCATAACTTTGGGCGAGGCAGTTCCCATTCTGCTGAGGACAACTCCCCAGGAAGGATTCAGCCTCAGCAATCAATGTCTCAGCAGTGGGGAAGAACGCCTCAGTCCTGAAAGGTAACCTGGGCACAGACCACAGTATCCTCCACTCTCTCCAGGCTGGAAGCAGGCTGGGCTTGTTCAAGGAGCTGCAGAAGGTGGCCCGTGTGGTTGGAGCATAGCCAGCAAGGAAGACAGCAGTACAGATGAGGTGGGGGAAGGAGGCAGGGGAGTATGTAAATAGCAGGGAAGAAAAAGTAGGACATTTCTCTAAACTTAGGGATAGAGCCATGCTTAAAACCATGGTGGAGGACATGTGACATCCTATATCAAGTTCCACATGAGTAAACTTTTTTAGACTAGACTTTCAGTATAAAAACTTTGTCTCTCAAAAGGAACTGGATGCACCCTCCACTCTACAAGGGAAAGTGATATAATTTATACCATATGTCCCCTCTTTGCTCTGGCTGCCAGGGAGTTCAGAGCTAAGTCTGATATTTATATACTTTTTTTTGTTTTTGTTTTTGTTTTTGCATTACGTGGGCCTCTCACTGTTGTGGCCTCTCCCATTGCGGAGCACAGGCTCCGGACGCGCAGGCTCAGCAGCCATGGCTCACGGGCCCAGCCGCTCCGCGGCATGTGGGATCTTCCCGGACCGGGGCACGAACCTGTGTCCCCTGCATCGGCAGGCGGACTCTCAACCACTGCGCCACCAGGGAAGCCCTATATACTTTTTAATCTCTTTCCTTTGTCTAATTTTCTTCTTTTTGTGTTTATTTTGTTAGCTGTTTAGAAAAAGGCAAGGTGCAAATAAATTCAACAAATACACATTTACATTTAAATTTTATTTTATTTACGCAAAATGCATTTCCTTATTTTAAAACGAAAACATTACAGATAAGGTTAAAGTCCACCTCCTCCAGAGCAGCGCTGTTACCAGTGAGAAATATGTATGTGTGTGGGTGTGTATACCTGCGTGTGTGTGTGTATATATATATATATTTTTTTTTTTTTTTTACTGTCCCTTGCCTATGCATTTACATGCATATGTACTGATAGAAGTTTCTGAATTGTGGTTTTTTATTTAGTATTTTCTCCTTTATAAAAAGAATACAGACATAGAACACTAAAAATATTGTTCCACAACCTGTCACACTGTCTTGATCCACAGCTTGCTTTCTCTCCTTAGTCGAATACCCCGAAGCTATACCCAGATTAGTCCCCAAAGAACAACCTCATTTTAACTGCTGCACAGAATTTCATGTAAGACAGCGGCAGAATTCAGTTCGCCATTTCCCTCTTTGACCTACATTTAGGTTGTGTCCAAATCTCATCTTTGCCTTTACACATAAAGTCCCAATGAACATCTTCATATGTCCCCTCACACACCTGCTGAAGTGTTTCTTCTCTCTGGGTATCAGGCAGTGGAAGTGCTGGGCGCACAGAAAATGTTAACAGGATTGCAAAATTGCCCACTC
>NW_021703783.1:85097660-85265740 GCF_005190385.1 Monodon monoceros
GCCGAAGTATACAAAATGCTGTTTTTTAAAAAATGGGAACCTAGCTCTGCAACATGGCATCTCATCCTCCGAGGCATCTATATCCTTCACGTCCCCTCTCTCCAGGGGTAGCAGGCAGCCCCAGGAAAGGACCTTGGCCTCACCGCCAAGGTGGTAGCCACTGGCCTGATAGTGCCCAGTTCTCCCAGGACGCTTGGCTTGTTCCTGGAATTGGTTTAGGAGCTATTTGCCTCTCTGCCTTCTCCCACCTTGCCGAGAGCCCCTCCCCATCACCCTAGAGACCATCCCCACTCTAAGAACAAATAATACAACAGCCAAGCAGCTGAAAATAAGCAGGGCCATGTAATCTGGAGGCAGTTCCCAGCAGAATATTTGCCTGCAAATATTGTCAAATGCCTTCCGCCAAACACTTTCCAGCATCCTTGGTCATGAGGTTAGTAAAGCCCAACCCACTGGGGATGGTGAGCCCTGCTGGAATCCTGGCCACACAATAACCTCTATTCACAAAGAGGATTTCGGCAGGGAAAGCAGCCTGTCTGCTGTCCTGGCCTACTCGCTGCCAGCACGTGTCCACCTCCACTGCCCCGCCCTCTCACACACCTCTCTTGTTGCCAGTGTCACTCTTAGCTCCTGTGTGCCATCGGGGGAGACACTTCCCTGTCTGCAGTTTCCAGGGAAAGGGAGGCCCTTCCCCAAAGGAAGAGGATTGAAGACCAAATTGTCACTTTCGTGGGAGACATTTTCCTTTCTTTTGAAAAAATAAAAATGAGGCTTGGGTGATTGCTAGGCTTTCAATATTTCAAATCAATATGAAACAAAATAAATTCGGTGTTTCTCTTTAAAATGTTCTCGGAGGCCAGAGGTAGAAAATTGGGCTGGGTAGTGTGCCAAAGAAGTACGGTGACGTTTTAGACCCGGCCACAGCTGCTAGACCAGACCCACGGGATGTCACCAATACCTGACGTTGTGTACCCATTTCTGATTTAATTCTTTATTCAACGGTGGCAAAACCTTATTTGCTTTCATAGTATGAGTTAGTCCACCTCACTCCAGAAAGGGAGGCTAAACATTTTTAGCTCTGAATGTAACCAGAAGTGACATATAGTGCCAATAGGTGTGACTATGTCCCGCTAGAAGTCCTCAGCCAGAGATGGAGAAAGGTAGCTTAAGCAGGACAATGTGAAGGGTGTAAATGTCTCAGAGAATGAGATGCTATGTTGTAGAGCTAGGTTCTTATTTTCAGAAAATAGTTTGTGCTGTGAATGAAGGTATAAAATGGTAAAGCCATTTGAATGGGCAATTTTGCGTCCCATTAACATTTTAATATGTGCATCCACTCCTGGGTACTGACATGGAGAAACACTCCCCCAGGTGTGCAGGGGGACACATATGAAGATGTTCTTTGCAGCCCTATTTGTAACGGTGAAGTGGAGATGAGTAGAGGCAGGGGAGAGATGGAAAGGGAAGATTGAAGGGGGTGGTTTATGGTAGAGGATGGTGCCAAAATCCCCTCCACTGCCATTCGGGGCCACCAGCGCTCTGGCTGCCAACCTGTAGCCTAGGCCCCGACAGGTGGGTTAGCAGCAGCACAGAACTTGTGACACTCTGCTACTGTACTGCCTAGTTTTTGTCCAAAAAAAAAAAAAAAAGAAAGAAAGAAAAGGACTTGATTAATCAAAAAGTGAACAGAGGGATGCCAGAAGCTGGCTAATCCCAGGCCTTTCTGGAGCACCAGTTTGGTAGCTCATAGGCAAAGCACAAGATTTGGATTAGATTACTGTAGATTCTGGTCCAGTTGAGTCATTGCAATGGCAGAAATAAATCCCTGACTCAGTCCATGGCTGAGCAAGGACCAAACTTACAGGTTGAGCCAATACCCCTGGTGTGCCAGGCTTACCCCAGCTGATGTTGCTGGCTGAGCTCACTGGATCTCACGAAAATCGGGTAGAGGAGGCAGGATTATTACCCCTATTGGAAGAGGGCAACTCAACACAGCAGATGGCCCCAGTCTCACTCCACCCACGTGGGGGAAATGCCTGACTCCTTATAAGAAGACCCTCAAGCAAGGGGAGGCGGGGCCAGCGAGGTCCTAGGAGAAACACCAGGGACCCACCTGAACTCGTGTTTGTCACCCAGCAGCAAACTGTGGGCTTAATTGTTGCAGTTTAATAAAATAGATTGGGTGGGTTTTGTTTATTTGTTTTGGCCTTCTGTAGAATCCGAGCCCACATGAGCCAAATGCCACCATTTTGTACTTATTTATCATCTGGTGGTGTTCTCTCCTTGGTTCCCATCTTCCTTCTGAGAAACTGTCGGCTTCCTAAAGGCGATGGTGGGGATTGCGTCTTCTCGTTCACTGCTGTATTCTGCGGTGCCTGGCGCATAGTAGGTGCTCAGTAGGTAATGCTGACTCACTGAGCACATGGATGTCAGTCCCTAGCACAGAGTGAGAGCTTTAGAAGCATCGTCCCGGAGTTCATACTCCAAGGCAGGCTTTTCCCAGCCGAGTAGTTTGGGGCAAGTCACTTAGCCTCCCCAACTCTCCATTTCTTCCTCCATGTCATGGAGATAAAGTTACCCATTTGTGGAAGAAGCGATAGCAAATATGAACATCTCTGGCACAAGAGCAGGCGCTTGAAAATATAAATCAGATCTGTTAATATAAACAGGCTTTTCCTTTAACCCCCCAGGTGTTAAGATTTTTTTAAACTTTTTTTTGATCTGTGCAAAAGCCTGCTTCCCTTCCTTGCCCCCAGGCCTTGCCACACACACACACCCCCGCCCCGCCTCCTTCCTTCCACACTGTTACTGACCGTGTTCAGGTCACAGTGCTAGGAACTATGCTGGCATAAATAGAAGTGTGGTTTGGTCCCTGCCTTCACAGGACTTTCAGTCTAAGATGTGAAGTGTTACCTGAATATTCTGCGCTAATACAGAATGACACCAATAGTTACCCTCCGTTGAGTGATGTACATATGCCAGCTGGAGGGCTGAGGGCTGTGCTTGGATTCTTGTTTAACCCTCACAGCAACCTTGGGAGATGGGTGTTGGGTATCGTTTCCCTCATTTTACAGATGAAGGAAGCAAGAGTCTGAGAGCTCAGGTAACATACCTGAGGCTGTAGTGCTTGCAAGTGGTGAAGGAAGATTCAGACTCAGTGATCGCTGACTGTAAAACCGCTGTCTCTCAGTGAAGCTGTTCGGAAGAGCTGTGGAAATCCCCAGGAGGCGGTGAGAGCTCTAGGAGGAGAAGATGTGTCTGCTCAGTCAAGGTGTTTTCCTCTACAGACATAGCTCAGCACTCTACATGTTATCAAATGAATGAATACGTGAATTTGTCAAGGAAGAAATGATTAAGGAGTGATCAGCAGTTGGGGCTGGGTGGAAATTAAGCACAGTTTGGTGAAAGAGAAATTTGAGCTGAGCCTTGAAGGGTGAGGCCCAGCAGAGGGGGTCCCCTCCCATGGTGGGAAGGCCAGGGAACGTGTACCGTAGCGGGGAGCGTGGCAAGATATGTTTGAGGAATGGCAGACAGTCCTGCCGGCTGGAGAGAAGTGTATGTGTAGGGGAGTGAGGCCAGAGAAGCCTGGAGAAGGAGAAGTAGTCAGGGTCAGAGAGATAGGGGGCCTTGGGTGCCAAGGTAAGGAATCTGAACTTCTGTGAGAGGCAGAGGGGAGCCACTGAAGGGTTTAGACTATTGTTTGGCTCTGATTGTTTGGCCAGATTTTTTTTTCTCACATATTTTGCGGTCTCAGATCTCTCTGATAACCTCAGTAATAAATTATGATGTTTAGCAAGTAAAAAAAAAAAAAAATCCTGTTTTCTTTTCTTTGGGTAAAATAGAAGAAAAAAGTTTCTGTCCCAGACATGTCTACAAGGACTCGAGGAGTGGAGGCTGGACTGAAAGCCCACGTGAACATAGAAGAAAACATACGTTTAAAATGAGAGCAGAGGGAGAAATTATGCTATGCGCTGAGACATCTGCTCTTCACTGTAAAGCACTAATACGAAGCTTCCACCATGTGCCCCCGGATGCCGCATGCTGAAACCTTGTGAGGAGGTCTTTTAAAAATGTGTACTGCAGATAATGACTCATGTTGGCTAGTGGGCCGAGGTCATTATCTCTCCATAATAGGATAGGCTCATTTCAAATATGATCAGATTGTTAAATAGAAGATCAGAAAATGGAAGACGTGGAGAATGTTTTGGTGACCATTAAAAAAAATATATCCAGGTATAATGGAGTATTGTTCACCATGTCAGACTAATGATGTCCTGTAAAAGTGGGGAGGAAAAGGGGAAATTTCATCAGATATGAAGAGCAATAATTAACTGCCTTTCTGCCATGCCTTGGTCAGGAAGCTGGCATTTCAATTAGCAACTTCGGTACATGCACGGACCCTCTGGGGTTTGTAAGAAGGTTTGGGGAAAGGTGTCATGATGCTATTCCTGTAGAAACTCATCAAGCATCAAAGTTGCCCTTAACTCCAATTACGTGTCTTCACTCATAGAGCTTATTAAAATGCTTCATAGTCATAAGCCACCTAGATACCTTGAGGCAAAGAAGCTCCAGTAAGAGAAACAAAACGTGGATAAGAATATAGTTATTTAGAAGGCTCTGGCCTTTGGCAGGTACCTGCTTAATTAGCTCAGCCTGTGTGAACTGTGACTTACACCCATACGATTCAAATATTGATAGTTTGTTGCAGCTATGGATTCATTTAATGGGATGTATTTTAAACTTGACCTTGTATTTAATCCTGATTTCTTGACCAGATTTAGTGAGCAAACGAACCATACAAACAACAAATAGAAACTGAGGCACAGGGGGCTTAAGTAAAGTAACCAATGAGGGGGGAACCAGGAATTTATCTGGGAACCCATGCCCTTTAGCACAACATTTGGAAGCATTATTCCCACCCCTGTAACTCACCTCCTCAGCTTTTCTTAATCGTGAGGATGGAGCCCCTTTGCACCCATTCAACCCAGTTATGAACTTGAGGGCTTCCTTGGTTGCTCCCACCCTCCTCACATCTGGCAGCATGAGACCCACAGCCTAGGTGTTATCTCTGCCCTGACAGCCACTCCTTCAATCCATGCTCCATCATTTCCTGCCCTGACTATTAACGTGGCTCCAAACCGATCTCATTTGTTCGTTCATTCACTCATTCATTCTACAAGTACTACCTAGTCAGCCACTATGTGCCAGTCTTCACTAGTACTCCTTGTCCACTCACCATAGAGGTGCCAAGGTGACCTTTCCAGAGAATAAATTTGATCCTGGCACTCCTATGCTTTAAAAACTTAACTGGCTCCCTATAATTTGAAGGATCATATGCATTTTTTTTTTTTTTTTTTTTTTGTGGTACTCGGGCCTCTCCTGTTGCGGAGCACAGGCTCCGGACGCGCAGGCTCAGCGGCCATGGCTCACAGGCCCAGCCGCTCCGCGACATGTGGGATCTTCCCGGACCAGGGCACGAACCCGTGTCCCCTGCATCGGCAGGCGGACTCTCAACCACTGTGCCACCAGGGAAGCCCCATATGCTTTTTATAAGATGAATTCTGAATGGTTTGAAATGCATGTTTGTTGAATGTGTCCATGGATTTTTCTGGCCAAAATCAATTTTAGAAAATCATTAGTAAATATAAGCAAAAAGCACACAGCTGGTTATGCAAAAAGTTCCAGCTTCCCAGATTGTTCTTGTCTATGCATTAAACTGGAAAATATCCCACAACACAGTAGCCTAAAGAGTTGAAGTTAAGCTTTCTAAGGAAATTGCTTAGTGGCATGCTCAGTCGTCTAAGGGGAAACCTATGAGACTTGGGGTTTTTTTTGTTTTTTGTTTTCTTTAAACGTTCTTTTAGTCTCAATCCATTGCTGGCAAATACAACATATTAAACTTTAAATTAATGCTAGTTACTGTTGTTGATTACATTCTAAAATTGAAGTATAGTTGATTGACAATGTTGTGTTCGTTTCTGGTGTACAGCAAAGTGATTCAGTTACATATATATTAGTTTTCACACTTTTTCATTATGATTTGTTACAGGATATTGAATATAGTTCCCTGTCCTATACAGTAGGACCTTCTTCTTTATCTACTTTATGTATAGTAGTTAGCATCTGCTAATCCCAAACTCCTAATTTATCCGTCGCTCACCCCCTTACCCCTTTGGTTAACCATAAGTTTTCTATGTCTGTGAGTCTGTTTTGTAAATAAGTTAATTTGTATAATATTTTAGATTCCACATATAAGTGGTATCATATGGTATTTGTCTTTCTCTTTCTGACTTACTTCACTTAGTATGATAATCTCTAGGTCCATCTATGTTGCTGAAAATGGCATTATTTCATTCCTTCTTATGGCTGAGCAGTATTCTATTGTATTTGATTACATTAGTATTATTCCTACAGCATCCTGGAAACACTCAGGTCTTCCTGTCTCTGAATATTTTTTTCAATCCTGTCTGAGTAACACTCCATTACCTTCTGAAAATAAGACTTTCATAGTAACTCTTCAACTCTGGAGGTTGCTAGACTCTTAGGCCAAGCCGTATTCTCTTATGCGGCATGCCCCTCCCCCATGGTTCTTTCCTTTTAGATACTCCTTTACAAGCCCTCTTCTCCACTCAGACCAGTGTCTCCATCATCCAAAACTTGAGCCACGTTTGTCTCTTAGCCTTGCTGTTCTCCTTGCCTGGAACCCCCTCCGTCTCCCAGGCAGAATACCACAGTGGTTCACAGTGAGACAAACTCTCCCATTTACCAGCCGCATGACCATGGGCAAATGAGTTTCGCTCTCTGTGCCTCAGTTTCCTCATCTAAAATAGGGGCATCAAATGGTTATTGTGAGATAATGTATACCCCGTGCCTGGCACCTAGTAAGAGCTCAACAGATGCTAGCTGTTGTTGTTGTTACAAAGTTCTAATTCCAGTTCATCATGAAACCTTAGTCATCTGTTCCCATCTACACCGTAATCTCTCTGTCTTCCTACATTCCTCTGCACCTGTGGTTGGGAGTTTGTAGTAGTTAAATATTCTTATTTCTGTGCATTATTCTCCCCACAATAAACTGCAAAGTGAACTAGGGCATAGATTGTGTCTTATGTCAACACAAGAGCCTACAGGAGGCAGACAAGGAAGAGAAAATAGATTGGGTGTAAGAAAAATAGGGAGGAGTGAGGACTCTGGCCAACTCGAGGGCACATGTAACTCTGCCCAATTGTCACGCGGGAACATGGGCCCAGTGTTGCCAGATCTCAGCCTTTTCAAAAGAAGCCAGAAATCCAGATTCTTATGTGAAATGCCCTGAATTTTAAAAGTTGGGCCAACACTGTTCAGGCCAAACAAAGAATGTTTGTGAGACCCCATTTTGTGACAGCTGCATTTTTCAGATGACCCCCACGAGTTTGTGCATAAGCTGGTTATTTGGACCTTTGAACTCACTTTTATAGGGAAACAATACTGTGAATGGCATTTAGGGGTCCAGGCTAAACTAGACGGCTGATCCCCATTCACACCAGCCCCGAGGCTTAGGATACTCCTAAGAAACCTAATCTCTATGTGAAACCATTTTCCCACAGGGAAATACATTTAGAGTTCCAATGTATGATGTTGGGGACACATAGAATGTAAGCCCTTTCAGGACAGGGCCTTTGTTTTGTTCACCACTGTTTCCTTAAAGTCTAGAACACTGCCTGGCACTCAATAAATATTTGTTGAATTGAAGATTACCTGTGTCTTTATCCACCTGTCCACCATTAATCTGTTCTCCATGCACAAACAAGGGCTATCTTGCACACCATGGTATCCCCAGCACCTGTTGGGTGATAAGAGATCAGTAAATATTTGTTGAATGAATATATGACTGACACAATCTATCCATCAAACATTTACTGAATACCTGCTGTGTGCCACGGAGTCTGTTGGACTTTAAAAATGCAGAAGTGAATCAGATACCACCCCAGCCTCAAGGAATTAGGTTGCCTAGAAGGGATTGCATAAACTATTTCCTGGAACACTTATAAAAATTGTCAGGCGTTACTCAGTGTTCCCCTTCCCAGAAGAGGGGAGAGTGGGTGCGACTACCTGGGATGGCTCAGCACAGGCATCTTCATTTGTCTGAGCGTTCCTCGGGTTGTTTGGTCCTCTGCGTCATCCGTGGGGTTTGGATATGAAATGATTGAACGGATTTTCTTTCAACCACATGTTGCAATGAGCCGAATGAGCACTGCCCTTTCAAGTGGGCACCTCGGGAGGCCGTGTCCTCATTCCACTTCAGTTACAACAGCACTGGACCACTTCTTTGGCAAGTGCCCTCAGAGAAAGTTAGAAGCCACTTGAGGACATTCAATTCATTGTTTTAACATCATGCCTTATTTTTGAACCCCTAGAAAAACAGTTGGGAGAAAAAGGTTATTCCAGTCACTTTAGCCCTCAAACTTGGTTCCAAATGACTTGGGGTTGTTTCCTAATCTCCAGTTCACAGTCAGAGGAGAAGTATTTTCTATTGAACAGTGTGTGCCCCACACTCTGAAGGCAGCGGGGACCAAAGAGAAGTCCCCAAACTGTCACGTGCCCCAGCAGTTTTGTTGGAAGAGATGTTTAACCTTCCAAAGTGTCCATGACAAAGGAGCCTGATTCTTTTGGACGCCTACATTCTTTTCTTTCTTTCTTTTTTTTTTTTTTTTGTGGTACGCGGGCCTCTCACTGTTGTGGCCTCTCCCATTGCGGAGCACAGGCTCCGGACGTGCAGGCTCAGTGGCCATGGCTCACGGGCCCAGCCGCTCCACGGCATGTGGGATCCTCCCAGACCGGGGCACAAACCCGCGTCCCCTGCATCGGCAGGCGGACTCTCAACCACTGCGCCACCAGGGAAGCCCTCTTTTCTTTTTAACAGTGAAAACTTTTATATTTAGAATTAGGCAGCTGGACTCAGTGTAGATGATCCCAACTTTGTTGGCAACATCCAAAGCCTCATATTCAGGAGCCAGTCAAACATATGCCTTCTTCTCTCCATCAGGCCTGATCAGGGTGTTGACCTTAGCCACGTCAGCGTCATAGAGCTTCTTCACAGTCTGTTTAATTTGGTGCTTGTTGGCCTTGACATCCACAATGAACACCAGTGTGTTGGTTGTTGTCTTCTGTTTTCTTCACAGCTGACATGGTGGTGAGGGGGAACTTGATGATTGGATGCCTACATTCTGGTGTTTGGGTTAAAGAGGGAAAAAAAAACCAACAACTGTATCTAGTTTACTTTTATGTTCCCAGTATCTAGCACAAATTCTGGACATCTTGAGTGCCCCAAAATGTTTTATGGAGCAGAAAAGTGGATGATAATGAGGTCTAACGCCTACTAAGCTCTCACCATGTGCCAGGTCCCATGCTGATGCATGTCACACATTACATCTGATTGTCATGACAACCTTGAGAGGCAGTTACAGTCAGTACCTCCAAAAGGAAACTGAGGGCTGAGGTTAAGTAACTTACCCGAGGTCACCAAGCCAGCAAGTAATAAGGCTGGGATTTGAACCCAGATGGAAAAGTTCCTACCCTGAAACCCTAACCTATAGTCATTAAGAAGGTAATGGGTGTAGAATCATATAATCCCAGTACAGCAGGGAAGGTGAGCCTAAAGGAAACAAGCAATTCAACTCCCTGCTGTGGTCATGTAACCTCCTTCAGCAGTGGGTTGGTGGCTGTCTAGCTGTCCAGCCTGTGCCGGGGCATTTGTTTTCCCAGGCTGTCTCACTCTGCTGCTCTTGTTAGCCAAGAAGCCCCAAGATTTTAACACCTATCAGGAATGGCTACACAGTGGGTAGCTTGGCTGAGGGGAGCACCTGCAATATCCTCTATCATTTTTTGGAGTTTGGGGGAATCTGATTCACCCAGAATGTGGTCAGGCCAATGGCAACGCAGAGGAAAGGGACTGGGAATTTGGACTGGAAAAGTGACCTGAGGTCATACCCAAAGGGACCAGGGGTCTGATCCTGCTAACCTGCTAACACCATTCCTGACCTTAGGCAGACTTTTGTCTTCGTGGACCTTGGTTTCCCCATCTGTAAGAAAAGAGTTATTTCTCAGGTCTGCCCATCTCTGCAGGAGGACTAGAAAGAACAGATCCTTCTTTCTTGGGTTTGTTCACTGGGCTTTTATTTCCCCAGGCTGGAGGAGAACTATGAGATTGCAGAAGGGGTCTGCATCCCTCGCAGTGCCCTCTACATGCATTACCTGGACTTCTGCGAGAAGAATGACACCCAGCCCGTCAACGCTGCCAGCTTCGGAAAGGTGAGTCCAACTTCACCAGACTTTTTCCTTTTCTTCCCTACTTCTAAGTAATTTATGCACAGTTCCTAATCATGTTTTAAATCATTTAATTTTTTTTTTTAGGTTACCAAAGTAAATACATTGGTTACTTTGCTGTAAAAATTTCAAACAGTTGTTAACAGAGTAATACCAAACCAAATACCAAAACAGAGTAATACCAAAGTAATTATTAATTAATTAAATATTTCAAACAATTCAGACACGTTGTAAAGTAAAAGTGAATGTCTACCTTGAATTTCCTTGGTACTTAATTTGCAGACAGTAACTTCTTTTCTCTGAGCGGCAAATATTGAACTTGCAAGTGTGTTATGTATATGTCAGTGAGCCTGGGACAGGCAAACTGCTTGGCTTAGTAATGTGAGAGCCTTAGAGAAACTGGGAAGTGGCCTTGTATCATAGCTTGGAGGTCTGGGAGTCCTCAGCTGGGGGTGGTACTGTTTGTAATATCACTGCAGGCCTGACTGTTCTCTATCCACTTATGCTAAAAATACATTCCACACTCAGGGCTCTCTCTACAAAAAATCATCACCATTGATCATTCATATTCAGCTGGCCAAGGAAGGCTATTGGAACTCATGTGTTTATTTGATAAAGATCTAGATTTTTTTACACCCCAAAAATATTCAATTTAATTTGAGTCAATACATCTAAACTCTTTCTCCTTTTATTAGCTTCTTTTTCCTGTGTGTAACTATTTTTCCACATCGACTAATGAAAAATAGGCAAGCTTGTCCTGCACCACTATTCCTTACCAGTTTTCTGAGTGCAAGCGTAACAAGGACTGAAATGGCAGGAAGGGGTCAGTGTTTCAGAAATTCACTTTTCAGATCCTCAACAGATAAATCATCAGCAAGAAAAAACAAAGGGCAATATTAGGCCTGAGCCAACCACCCCAGAGAGTCTGAAACTGAGTGGCTGAGAATTGGCTCCACTCAGTAAATGGGAAGATGCTCTGTGGTGACTTAGGAAGGGAAAAATGCTTGTGTGATGGGTTAATAATGTTCCTTCTCCAAAGTGAAAAGAATTTTTAAAAAAATCAGTGGCGAAACCACCTTTGCTGTTTCTTTCGTTCATTTCTTCAGCTGGGCAGTGTTGGCTGAGACTGGCTGTGTGGCATGCACTGTGTCAGGCAGTGGAGACTCAGAGGGATCCCGGTATGGGTCCTGCTGTGGAGGGGCTCCCAGTCTAGAGAGGGGCACTGAGAGCCTCTCAGCAGTGGGAGAAGGAAGAGCACAGCAGGAGTGTATCCCTGTCCTGTGTCTGGGATCCTGGAACATTCTCTTGCATCTACACACTCCCTCCCAGAGGCCGAAATGGAGAGTCAGGTTGGGTGAACCAAAAGACCAAGAATCCTAGCTCTCCTGGACTTATCACTTAACCTCTCTGAGACTCAGTCCTCTCAGCTGTGAAATGGGAATTAACCCCTGCCTTCTTCCTGGGATGTTGCAAGATTCATCTGAGAGGGTGGCGGGCTGATGTAGGGTACTGTGCACTCAGTCATCTGGTCGCTCAGATATTTAGTAACACCTACCATGTGCCATTACAACTGTTATTATGAATTTTCCATGAGATGCTTGTGCACAGATACAGATAGCCATTTGTTAACTTAGATTCTGAAACAAAAACAAAACCAAAAAACAAAAAAATTCAGCATTTCTAGAAACTCCAATTTGCCTGTGTAAGGACCTTCTATTCCTTTTTCTCTCAAATTCTTTTGTAACCCTGTTGTCAGCTCAGGGTTTCCTTGACCTTGTGATCTAGGTAAAATCGATTTAACTCTTCCTCTCCTCCCAGCATCCCAGTTCCATTCCTATTTCAAGTCTCAAATCTGCCCCCAAGATTTCAGCAAGTCCCAGGGTGTTTGCATCCTCAGGGTCACCTTGACTTGAGACTCCTCCTTCTGCATATACCCCTTCTCTGCACACCTGTGCTATCAGTACAGTAGCCTCTGGCCACACCCAGTTGTTTAACCTAAACAAAATTAAAATTCAGTTCCTCAGTCACACTAGCCATATTTCAGATGCTCAGTAGCCACATGGAACTAGAGGCTACCATATTGGACAGTGCAAATAAAACATTTCCATCTCCACAGACAGTTCTAGTGGACAGCCCTGTTCTGTACCATCATGAGCTAGGGATGAAACTCAGGGTCCTCTTTGCTTTGCACAAGGCAGTCCACAGAAAGCATCCATGTAGACTAAAGCGTCCTAGGAGACTGAAGTGTGCAGCGGTAGTTTACATCCCAAACGTGGTCCCATGGAACGTGGTCCCATGGAAAGGGGTCCCATCCCAAAACGCTCCCTGGCCCTCCTGCCAGTTCCCCACAGCTGGTCCCGCCCTCTCTGCTCTGCTGCCTCTCCTGTCCTCCTCTACCGCCTCCTGCTGCCCCCTGCACTCTCCCTCTCCTTCCTTCTTGGGACAACCTCCACCAAATTTCCTCTATTTTCTAGTCCTCGCTTCCTGCTGGCATCTATGCCCACAAGTCTCATTTAATCCAAATGGCTTTTCAGAATATTTTCCCAAATAATAAATTTCCTCTCTAAGAAGAATTACAGTGCCAGGTGCTTCCAAAATAGTCATTTAAAAAGGCATCCAAGGGCTTCCCTGGTGGCGCAGCGGTTGAGAGTCCGCCTGCCGATGCAGGGGACACGGGTCCGTGCCCCGGTCCGGGAGGATCCCACATGCCACGGAGCGGCTGGGCCCGTGAGCCATGGCCGCTGAGCCTGCACGTCTGGAGCCTGTGCTCCGCAATAGGAGAGGCCACAACAGTGAGAGGCCTGCGTACCGCAAAAAACAAATAAATAAATAAAAGGCATCCAAGGGTAAGCTGGGACGAAGTGAGAGAGTGGCATGGACATATATACACTACCAAACATAAAACAGATAGCTAGTGGGAAGCAGCCGCATAGCACAGGGAGATCAGCTCGGTGCTTTGTGACCACCTAGAGGGATGGGTTAGGGAGGGTGGGAGGGAGACGCAAGAGGGAGGGGCTATGGGGATATATGTATATGTATAGCTGATTCACTTTGTTATACAGCAGAAACGAACACACCATTGTAAAGCAATTATACTCCAATAAAGATGTTAAAAAAAAAAAAGCATCCGAACTCTGTCTTATCTCCAGTCCCAAAACAAGGAAATACTCTAACTGAAATTAAAGCACAAATGCAAAAGCTCTCTGCAGCTGCCTTGCCATCAATTTCAAGTACACTGGAAATTGGGGCTGTCCTTCCAGCCACGGAGGACAGAAGGTACCTGCTGAGGGTTTTCGCATTGAGCTTGTTGAATTGAAATCCCAGACACATTTTCCCTTCCTGAGGGCTCCCGGCACACTGCAGCTGCCACCTCCTTGAGAGAAAGGGACTAGTTCTGTAAAACCTCGGAGTGTAATCGTGGACAGTCTTCCTTTGAGCCGAGCCGTCCAAACTTATGATTCATCTCTGAACTTTTAACTTAGAGCAGGCAAAGTTCACTATTTCAGCTTAGGTTTTAGAGAAAAATTAGATTGGTGGTCGTCCTCCCACCTGGCTTGCAAGTGGGCTGAGGTGAAACAGACATCAGTGGTAAAGCTGTCCCCATGTCGCCTGGCTGGGACCCTGTTCTTGGTAAAGTGGATGGCAACGATTGCTCTGCTGCAAGTAAGATCTGAAATAAAAATCCCCTCTCCAACCCCGTGGGCAAGCTCCAAAAGCACTAGCTTCCAGTAATGTTGTATTGACTTTGGGTCCTGGAATTAATTTCGGAATTGCAGAGCATCCTGAGGCTGCTAGCTGAGCTGACTTCTTGTGCCTGCTTTTGCTGTTGGCTGGGGTGATGAAAGGTCATCCAACTTGGAGTCACTTAACTTTTCTGAGCTCCCGTTTCCTTACCTTTAGTTGGGAAGTGCCCCAGATTACTCCAGGGATAAAATGAGACAGTGCTTATGAGAATGTTTTTTAAAACTGTAGAGTTCTCTATCAATGGAAGAAATCACTATTTTCTAAAATTGGCTGCATTCTGTTCTAACTCCTCTATCTTCTTACCATACTTTATTTTTCTTTATAGCACTTATCACTGTCTGAACTACTATATATATATATGATGTTACTAATATATATATATAGTTATCTATATATTTTATTACATATAATATATAATTATTAATACATATAACTAATAAATATGTAACATATATATTTTTTAGTTGCTTGTGTTTTGTCCATCTCTTTCTCTAGAATGGAAGCTCCATGAGGACCTTTTTGTTCACTATGCACCCCTAGCCCCCAGAATAGTGCCTGGCACATAATAGATCTTCAGATATTTGAAGATTGAATGATTTATATCATTGCTGTTTGCTAAGAACACCATGAATCGTTTGACATGTGGCAGTTTGCTTAAGCCTTATGGTCACCATATGAAATTGGCATTGTATCCACTTTCCATTAGTCCATTTGCTGAGTAGGGATGAACTTGTTGAGGTACCAATGGAAACTGGTTGTATTTTCACTTACTTTAAAGAGCTGCCTTCAGAGTCCTCTGTCCGTCGTTCCTGCTCTGCCCTCTGACAACATTGCAGGGCAATCCCACAGCATCAGCCATCATATCAGTCTTGGCTGGATAATTAAAACTCATTCTCAGCTATGAAAAAGCCCAGTTCTGTCCAATTTAAAACTTCCATCTCACATGGAAGGCAGACCTCCCCCCACGATGCCTCCGAATTTACTCTGTGAAAGGGAAGGGGGGGACTCTTTCTCTCCTCTTCTGACTCCTCCAGGGTCGGGGGAGGGGGACAGAGGGGGAGGGTATCTAGAGGAAAGGCAACAGGAATCTTTTTGACCAGCTGGTGCTCTCTGAAGGCTCCTCCCAGCTATCAGTGTCCTGTGCTGTGATCGTCATCCATACGCTGGGGGAAAGGGGTCCGGTGGTGGGTTTGGGGGGAGACGCTCTGGATCTCTGTCCACACTGGCTGAAGGGCTGTGCTCTCCAGCTGACCTCCCACTGCCCACCGCTCTTGCTTCTCCGCTGAGGATTCACCCTGTGGCTCTGGCCTTATGCTGGAGGGTTCTGACCAGCTCTCTGAATGCCTCATGTTACGCTTTTATTCTTAGAGAAGCCCAGAGGAGCCCCCACGAGTGTGACGGGTATGGAACAGGCCCACCTTGGTGATGTGCAAACAGAAAATGGCTTTGCTTTGTTTCTCAACCATGTTACGGCCAGACTCCCTTCCCTGACCCCTGATGGTTTTGTGGCAGGTTTAATAGCTTTTCGGTTATTGATTATAAAAACAAGCCTCAGCAGATGTAGAGAATGGACTTGAGGACACGGGGAGGGGGAAGGGTAAGCTGGGACGAAGTGAGAGAGTGGCATGGACATATATACACTACCAAACGTAAAATAGATAGCTAGTGGGAAGCAGCCACGTAGCACAGGGAGATAAGCTCGGTGCTTTGTGACCACCTAGAGGGGTGGGATAGAGAGGGTGGGAGGGAGACACAAGAGGGAGGAGATATGGGGATATATGTATATGTACAGCTGATTCACTTTGTTATACAGCAGAAATTAACACACCATTGTAAAGCAGTTATACTCCAATAAAGATGTTAAAACAAAAAACAAGCCTCTTTTCAATAATTTAGGTGCTCTTGTAGACACTAAAGTCCAGTCCAGTGCTCCAGTTGAAACCTACAGTCTCTCATCCATTTGAAAACTCCTCCCCTCCACCCCACCTCAGGACTGACCACGTGTGGCCTGGGGACCTGCAGTGGGGGAGGGGAGAGCGGTCTGACCTTCTGCTCTTCCCTAACCTTTCCTTCCTGCTACTGGTGCCTCCAGGCTTGTCAGGGTGAGAAAAAACACTTCCAAAATGATACCCCTCGTTCTCCAGCAAAAGCAGTGAAATAAATGTTTAGAGAGCAACACAACTGTAAATTGAAACAAACACAAGGTAATATCAGAATTGGCCTACACATGACATCATACTCACATAAACTACCCAAGCTTATTAAAGACAATTCTTTTTAACAGATATTAGAAGTGTCTAGCTATATCTAATTATGAATGCAGCATTCACAGATGTTTAATAAAATTAATAAAAATAGCGAACACTTACATAGTGCTTTCTATTACCTGGCACTGTTCTAAGCACTTGACATATGTCAACCTTGTCTAATCCCCCAAACAACTCTATGAGGTAGAAACTATTATCCCCATTTCATACATGGGTAAACTGAGTCCCAGAGAAGTTAGGTAATTTGCCCAAGGTCAAACAGCCAGTAAGTAGATGTGTGATTCAGAATGTGACCCTGAGAAGTCTGGCTCTAGAGTCCCTGTACTTAACTGTCTCATTTACACAGAGCAACTTATTTGGGGGGTGCGGTCCGTATGTGTAGAGGCAGGCTTTGTGTAAACAGTTGTCCTTTTGACTTTGGTGTTGTCATTAGCAGTCACTTGGACACCTCCATACGATCAAATTTGGGAGTGAAGTCTCAGCCTGTCTCTCAGGGTCAAGTGCGCTGGTCACTGCAATTGAGAAATTTCCCCTCAGATCTTCCCCCCAGGGTGTTCCAGGCACTGGGAACCCCCCTGTCAGTATTTCCCATTCTGCTTCCCCCTCAACACTTGGGTTCACCCAAGTGAACCTTAGGTATGTATTTATTAGGTATGCATTTATCTCAGGAGATGGGAAATGGAGTCCTCTAGGGGAGGAGGCTGCAAACGGACATATGCATGTGAGAAACTGCAAAGCAAGATGGCAGATGTGCCCCCTGAGCTATGAACACCCAGGATCAGAGGGACGCAGAGGAGGAAACTGCTGCGTCCTCGGGGTGGGGAGTGAGGGCAGCCTGAGAACCAGGTCAATCCTAGGTACCTAGGTACCTAGTATTGCCTTCTCCTAACCTGCAGACTTGCGGGATCCATGGAAGCTGAAGCGAGAGTTTCAGTTTCACCAAATGCTTCTTTCTCCTGCTTTTCCACTGGTCTTTTGGAAACTAAAAGCTCCACCTGCCCAGAGATGGAGCATTACTGTGCTTAGCAAGAGCTAAGCTTTTTCGGAAAGAAAAACTGGACCTCAGATTTCTGAGCTAAGAGAATATCTCTTAATAATTGGATTGCTTTCCATGCATTTGTAACAGGCATTCTGGTGGAGGATTAAAGGCAAAAGAATGTCTTCTTCCACAGACTTTTACTGAGGGTCCACCATGTGCAGTAGGTGAGGAGTTTCCAATAACGCCAAGTTTTGGGCCCTGAATTTGAGGATCTATCACTCTTGCTCTCTGTATTACCCTGGACAGGTCCCATTTCCCTGTCTGAACCTCAGTCCCTCCATCTATCACGTGGGGAAGTTAGCCTACAAAGGTGTGAGGGTCTTTACCATATGAACTGGAAACACTTTTCAATGAGAAATCATAATGACAGTAACACTGACACTCTTTGCCAGGCACTGGGCCAAGCCTTCTGCACATATTACCTTATTTAATCCTCACACAGCCCTGTGAACTAGATGCCTTTTTTTGTTCCTGTTTAAAGATGAGATAGCTGATTCCAGGGTCCCTGGAACCTTTCCTATGAGGTAAATCCTGGGTGGAAATCAGAAGGTCTATCAGTTAGGAATTGTATTGGGGCTGTGTGTAAAAGATGCCTCTCCTCATTCCCAAACAATGGCTTAAATAAATTTGTGGTTTTACTTTTCTTCACATAGAATAAGTTTAAAAGAAGGTAACCTATCCTAGTATAACAGCTCTATAAGAGCATCAGGGACCTGGGCTCCTTCTCTCTCTGTGCTCTGCCATTCTTAGCAGATAGCTTCTAATTTCTAGGTCACCTCATGGTCCAAAGTGACTGCTGGACAACAAAGCCTAAATTCCAGGCAAGAAGTAGAAAACAGGGTGTAGGGAGAGAAAGGTCAAAACTCCAGCTGAGTCAGCTGTCTTTAGAAGCTTTCCCAGAGCCCTGCCCAGTGATTTCCCCTTTTGTCTCACTGTCTGCCCTTGGCTGTCAGGGAGGTGGGAAAATGTAGTCCATCGCCTCCTGGACTAAAAAATTAGAGTTTGGTTAGAAAGGGAAAGGGGCAGACAACTAGCCATTTTATCCACATAAGGGCATTTCAGAAATCCACGTATCCTTTTTCTTTTAAAAAAATGAGATGTAATTGACATCTAACATCGTATTAGTTTTATGTGTACAACGTAGTGATTTGATGTATGTATGTACTGCAAAATGATCAACACAATAAATTTAGTTAACATCCATCACTACACAGAGTTACACATTTTTTTTTCTTGTGATGAGAACTTTTGAGATCTATTCTCCTGACAACTTTCAATCATACGGTACAATATTGTTAACTATAGTCAGCATGCTGTACATGACAACCCAGGACTTATTTATCTTATAACTGGAAGTTTGTACCTTTTGATCACCTTCACCCATTTCTCTCCATGTGTCCTTTTATGTGTCACGACTATAAAATGGAACCCAGGATCCTAAGAGAGTGCAGGGTGTACTCTCAAATGTGGAGCCCATGGGAGGAAACATAAGTGCACCAAGTGAGTAGCTTAGACTGTGTGGGGTAGCATGATTTATGGTCAAAGATTTGTTGAGCTTGTCAGGAAGAGGCTGATTCATGGATAGGCAACTAGACAGCTGTGACACAGTGCGACTTGAATACGTCGGGAGGCCCTTTAACCTCGCAAATACACCTCCCCCGAAGGCTTGCTGATATCTCAAGATCCTCAGTTCCTTTCGTTTAAGTCTGTGGAAATGCAACTACAAAAGAGCAGGATAATTCATTAATACTTACCAGTTACTAACACCTCAATGTAAAGAAGTTTAATCTATTAAGGGAACTTAAAGATCTATTGGTGAGACCTTCTCATTTTCCAGACAAGGACATTAAAAGTCAAAGAGTTTGAGTGGGCTTCCCAAGGTCTGATGTGTAGTGGCAGGGCTGGATCTGAGGGGAAGGGGGGAGACCAGTGGATGCCACCTGCTGGGCAGGGACCCCCCCCCCCCTCCAGTAAGAGGTAGGGAGACAGGAGGAAGGGAATCTGGGGCGGCAGATGTACTTGTATGAATTGAATTTATTTATATCCTGCCTTTTCCCCGTGAGGGCTTGAGGTACTTAGCCATTTGGGCTGTGGGTGTTGCTTCCTTGAATATATGGCTACTTCCTCCCCGCCGCCCATGCTTGAGCAATGCAAGAAACAAACAGACAGACAGACAGACAACAGTGTTCTGGGGACCTATGCTTCTGTCAGCCACATATGCCTGGAACAGAGATAAGGCTAAAGGTTCCTCTCGTTTTACATGACTGCCCTCTTCCTCAAGAGCGCTCACAATCTGCCCTGACCCCAGGTTGCTTGCGCACCTGTGGAGGGACACAGAGGGAGATAAAGGTACTCTTGAGGCATCTTTAGGATTCTTCAGGGATGGTCTTTTTTCAATTTGCAAAGGAAAAAAATTAAGCACATGGACAGTTTCCTTCTACTTTAAATTCTTGCATATGTTTTTCTTAACCCTTAGTATCTGCTATGATGTCAGAATGTCTGATTTCACACCAGATTCCATATTTTGTTATTTCACACGTCTTTACTGATGTGCAGTGTAAAAGCTCAGAAATCAAATTGTGTGGGTTTGAATCCCAGCTCCACCGTTTACCAGCTGTGTGAACTCAGGAGCTTTCTTAATAGCTATGAGCCTCAATTTTCTCCTCTGTAAAATGGGGACATGGCACCAACCACCTGAGGACTGTTGAGATAATGACTGTTAAAAGGGCTGCCTTAGCACAGTGCCTGGTAAGTATAAACACTCAGTGCACTTTAGCTATAATTATGATTTCAGTTTACCATCGCAACATTTCATGACTTTAATACATCATGTTTTTAATATATCATCACTAACATATGAATGTTTCAACCTTTCTAGCTGCTCTTCCTTCTGAACAATTTTGAGAACAATTGTTCTAAAAATTTCCCACATCACACACATGCTACCATCACCACCCTCACCCTCTCGTATTATCATCTTCAGAATTATTCCCTTTTTGACTTAACCTCTATCTTATGTAACTCACCACATTCTAGCTAAATGGGTGTATGATGACTGTCTCTTCTCACACTCACAGACATGACACATCATCCCAACATCCCAAGGACAATACTGGGCTCACATATAGATTTTTGGACTTCTTGGAATTGTTACCCACGGTACTTATCGGGGGCAACAGATTGTTACCTCTCTAGCCATGGGTGTTTGCTCGGAATCCTTCATCAATCCGTATGCATAATTTGAAATTCCATTTCTGTCTCATTGCTCTAGATGTAAATTTCTTGTAATTTTAAAAAATTTCTTTTGTGGAATTTCCTGTGGAACCTGCAGCCGGGTAGAACCCACCTCAACCTCCAGTGCCTGGCACCCAGTAGGTGTTACTCCTCCCAAAATTGTTAAATGGATAGAGTTATACCAGCACAGTAAAATTACTCTGGCAAACACCCATTTCAAGATGGTAGCATTGATGGAAAGTGTTTAGGAAAACTTATTCATACTACCAGGCTTAATTATTTTTTCTTCTCTGAAAAAGGCTCAAGGTCTATTGCCAGCAAAGAGAGTACCCCACTTTCAGACTTAAAGTTGTGACAATTAGAATCCCTTTAACCTCTTTCCCTAACTATTTCTCTCTCTTGTTCAAAAAATTGTTGTGTGTGTTTTTAAAGAGAAGGCACAAGTACTTGCCATTGTACTGAATTTATAATTTCTTGCTGCTTGAAAAGCCCCTTTTCTTTTTCCCACACCCAGATGACCTCTGAAATAAGACCGGGAGCTCTTGTTTTAAAACCGTCTTAAGCATACTTGATTCTTTGTATACACGAGTTTGTCTCCCTCGGAGTGGGGGAGAATATCCACTTATTCCATTACACTGGAACTTCTTTTGGATCAGTTCCTGTTGGTGGCAAATCTTTGCCTACTGAGGGTGGATTGAATTTTTGGGAACAACCAAAAGCCTTTTTTCAGAGCATCCCTGATGACTAAGTTTGGAGATCAAGCTGGATCAAGCAAGACCATATGACGTGGGGTCAAAGTCAAACAAGGCCTCTCTGTAGAGTAATGAGGCCGAGTGGCTTTGCTATGTGGCTCTGAAGGTGTCTCTTGAGGTGACACCCACAGAGAATGCTGAGGGTTTCGTGCACAGTCAGTGGACCCTTGCTGGCTCCCTTGGGTGTCGGTGAAAGTGATGAACAGGAGACAGTGGAACTGGATCCCTGCTGCTTCTACTCGCTGGCATCTGTGAATCTGAGCAGCCTGTATCACCCTAGACCCCGGTTCCTCATTTGTGAAACAAGGACCATCATATTCTCCTCCAGTGTGGTTTTTAGGATAAATTTAATACCGAGAGTAAAATACTTCGTCTAGTGCATGGTGCCTACTGATGCCCAATGGGTGTCAGTTCGTCTTCTCACTCTTCCCCTTCCTTATCTTAAATGAGGCCTGTGGTTTGAAGATGCCATTTCAGGAACGTTTGCCCCAAACTCACTCATGTTTCTTAAAAAACTACAACCACAAAATTATGTCAGGGTACTCTGCGTGCTGAGTTTCCTTCCACCTGGAGCCATGTGTTTAATGGAGAGAAGAACGGATGGAAGAGATGAATAACCTGACCACCACCTAAAAAAGGATGCCAGCAGCCCCGGAGAGACTGGTTCGCCAGAGCTTCTGCGCATCCCACCCCTGGCCCATGGAGACCCCAGCCCCGTCTGCCCAGGCTGAAAGAGCAGAGGGTGGGATTCCTGAGTAATTAAAGGGAATTTGGAAGGCTGGGATGTTGCGGAATGTTAGATCAGTAGCTAGAACAGCATGTGGTGTTCTTTAGGCAGGCTTCATTGAATCCATACAAAAAAAGAAAGAGGGGCTGCCTGCCGTCTGCCCATTTATCAAACAGTGAAGCTCAACTCTCACAGCTCCACAAAAGTGTTTGACTGTTTGCTGAGTCTTGCTCCAGAAATTAAAAGCTGAACAGCCTTAGCAGGGCTGAACCGACCCTGCATTTTGAGACTCAAACTAAATTGTGCTGGGCTTTCAGATTCAGGGACCAGCTGATTATTTGGTGAAAGGAAAGGAGAATAATTTGTAATTTGCAGCCCATAAGAAACACTTAAAAAAAAAGCAAACTCCCTTCCCACAGGTTTTTGTTGCGGCTGGAAGAAGGAGGTGCTGTCTGCAACAGCTTTCTTTGCTCAGAGTGGGAAAAGTCTTGACCTCCAGTTGGGCAGAGAGCGATGTGGTGCAGCAGGGCCTACACCCATCCCCCACCCCCAACTCCTAACAGGCTTCCTTTCCTCTTCGTGCTTTATTTGAAATGACCTTTCTCTCTTTTTGGAGGAGGAGGAGAGGATTTGGCCATCAAATATTTTTGGAGAAAAAGTATTTTCACAAATGGAATTAAAGATTCTAACCATGCAAATATATTGCTTGGGAGACCATAAGATAACCACAAAAGCCTGGAAACTGGGTTTTCTGAGAATCCTCTGAAGAGCCATCAAAGGATTTGAAGGATACCTCTGTCGATGAAGAGAATGTGCTAGAAAAGGGTGATGCTCCTGGAAGACTTCAAGCGGGGGGCAGAGCCTGGAAGATAGGTTGAAACAGTGTCATTATCCCCATTTGATAGATGAAAAAGCCTGATGCTCAAATGGAAGAAAGAGGCACAGGTCATTTTTTGGCTCTCCAATTTAGCACATTTTTAAAAAGTGGTAATACCCTTCAATACTTGATGGGATTGGGAGAGGAAGAGGACGACGAGAGGTGAGCTGGAATGAAGGCAGAACCTGGTGGGTTTGGACTTTGTCTGGAGTCTTCATGAAGGAGTGGTTGAGGTGAGGCATGCCTGGCAGCAGGGGCAGTGAGGCCATTGCAGCAATCCAGGTGTGAGATTATGGCCCTGGGGCCGATGGAGATGGAGATGCGGGGAGAATCAGGGTATATTCACAATAGAGGGAGGATGGAACTTGGTCACAGACTGGAAGTAGCAGGTGCACCGGTTTGAAGAAGGAAGAGCTCTTACCTGGTCAGGGGATCAGGAAAGGCTTGGAAGAGGGTGTAAGTGGATCAGTAGAGATTCATCCCCACCTCTGAGAAGGTGCTCATAGTTCGTGCCCTGCCACTGGGAAATCAGCAGCAGCATCTCTTTTTTTTTTTTTTTTTTTTTGCGGTACGCGGGCCTCTCACCGCTGTGGCCTCTCCCGCTGCGGAGCAACAGGCTCCGGACGCGCAGGCTCAGCGGCCATGGCCCACGGGCCCAGCCGCTCCGCGGCATGTGGGATCTTCCCAGACCGGGGCACGAACCGCGTCCCCTGCATCGGCAGGCGGACTCTCAACCACTGCGCCACGAGGGAAGCCTGTGCAGTAGCATCTCTTATGAAGGACTGTGTGCAGGCTCCCTCTGTCTGACCACACCTGCCTGCTCGAGGCTGTATTAGAAGAGAAGGGAGTTAGAAGAAATGTGGCTAGACTTCAACATCCCTGGTAATAAAAGGGAATGAATGAGTCATCAGGATAATCACTGGTCATAATGGGCAATGTTTATTGAACCCTTACTAAGTGCCAGGCACTGTTGCTAATTATTTACATATGTTTACTGTTTAAATTTTCACAAAAATTCTCTGAGGTAGGGGTTGGTATCATTCCCATTTTACAAATGAGGAAGCTGAGTCATTTGAATGTTAAATAACTTGCCCAAGGGCCCCAGAATAACAAATGGCTGAGCTTGGATCTAATCCAGGTAATCTAGCTCCAAAGCCCTTGCACAGAACCCCTCTACCGTACTGCCTCTTCACAAACACCATCACTGTACACACCAAGAAAGAGGCCCATTGGTTGTGTTTTCACCTTGGCAGAAGGCCCCTCCTCCTAGGTTTCTGGCAGATCTACGTGGTTGTCCTGGGAAGCAGCACTTAGCGTCATCCACTTGGCAAATGAGTAAAGGGTACTCTCCAGGCCAGGGGTCGGGCTTCATGCCTTCATTCGACAAGCATGGACTGAGCTCTTCGCATGTGCCCTGGGCCATGTCCCTGCTCTTGTGGAGCTTATGTTCAAGTGGGGGGAGATGTGAAATAAGCACTCAGAGAGTAAGCGAACGAGACAACTGTGGAGAGTGCCAAGAGGACGACAGAAAACAGGGTCGCATGCTGGGGTGCTGCTTGGGTTACTCTGCACCCGCTGGTCAGAGAAGGCCTCTGGGCAGAGGGACCTTGCCCAGAGGCCCGAATGTTGTAGGAGAAGGAGCTGATCTTGTGACGATCTGCGTGAAATTGCATTCCTGATGGAGAGAGCTGCAGTACAAAGGCCCCCAGTGAGGGGGGGAAGCCTGGCATGTTTCAGGAACAGGGAAAAAATAAAATAAAAAGCAAGCCAGTGTGGCTGGGATGCAGTGAGGAAGGGCGAGAGTCGGAGGAGAGGAAGGCCAGGAGGCAAGCAGGGACCGGGTTACAGAGGCTGAGGTGGGGGTGAGTACCAGGTGCAGCGGAAGCCTTTGGAGGGCTGTAAACGGGGGTAACAGGTTCTGGATGAAAGCGTACACTGCCTACGTTGTGAGGAGGGGGGGTGAAGCCCAGAGTGGCCAAGTGAGACCCCCCTGAGGATCCAGAGCCCCACCATCACTCAGGTGCTCCCCCCTCCGGCGTCCCCAGCACCAGTGGTCTTCTCGGGGTTTCATTCTTTAGATGGCTGTTTGTAAACTCCGGCACTGTGCCCCCAGCTTTTCCCAGTGCGTAACTGATTCTTGTGTTGACTTACAGATCATAAGGCAGCAGTTTCCCCAGTTAACCACCAGAAGACTCGGAACCCGAGGACAGTCAAAGTAAGCACCGACAGCCCTTCCACCTGCAGAGTGCATGTCCACAGGCCTCCAGTCAGATCGGGATCCCAGGCCTTTCATCCTGAGCTCAGTCCACAGGCCTGGGGGGGAAGTCTGTGGCTGGCGGGAGTGGCCCCCTCTCCCAGGAGCCCTGAGAGAAAGGCCGTCCAAAAGGCCAGCTGCTTTAAGGAATCCGACATGGTGCCACCCTGCCTTTAGTTGTTTTTGTGAAAGAGTCTTGGGCATTCTTTAAAAGGAGCGCCTTGTGGTTCCTTGACCAATCTCCAGGTTACTTGGATTGTTTTGGTCAACAAACTCTCTACTCTGACAGTATCCAGTCTGCCAGAGAAGCAACCCTGTACCAATCCCTGCAAGGGAGATGGGGTGGAAAGCTCCAGCCATGCTGTGGTACCCAGGATATACTGCTTCCCATTCATCCATTCGGTCAACCAACCAACCAACCAATGTTTGCTTCACATTTTCTGCATGTCAGATAAATGGTGCTAAGTGCTACGGACACACGAGCAAACAGGTTTCCGCCCTCCTGGATGGAACATGTATTCTCCAGGGGAAGACAGACAAAAAAAGATCATCAGATTGTGAAGAGGGTTGTCCTAGAGAATAACAAAAGGTTGGTCTGGTTTAGAGAGGGTAGCCCTGGAAGGGCTTACTGAGGAGGTGACCCGAGGAGTGAGAGGCTGTGTGGATGCCTGTCTGCCAGGTGAGAGTCAATGGGAAGGGACTCTGCCTATTTAGCCCAGGCTTCACTAAAATCTGGATTTATAGAGACTTGCCTCGAAGGGTGTTTCAAAAAACTGTTGGAAGTGACTAGGTGTTCCATGAAGAAGGTCTGTTGGCCATGTAAGTTTGGTAAGCACTGAGCTAAACAGGGTCCTTTATGCAGGACTTGTCAGAACCTTTATTATACTACTGTACACCGTGATTCCACTAGAGGGTGCCTTATTATGCAGCATTTCTAAACGTTTTTACCATGCTGAGTAGCAGATCAACACATACTGACTTATAAAATAATGAAACTTTTTATTAAAAAACAACCACCACATAGGACTTGTAAGACTTGTCACTAAAAATGTTTCAAAAGCAGCATGTCCAATACTGCCCCCTGACCCTACCCCTGGCCATCCCCAGGCAGTACATTCCCATCCTCCGAGGGTGGGTTTAACTTTGGAGCCAAATTAGGTAAAGAAAGTGGAAAGTGGATGATCAAACTGGGGAAAACCCTTTGTAGTAAAGTTCTGAAAATAAACGAGGCTCATTTTTTTCATGTGGCTCAGAAACTCTGGGGGCAATTTCCAAAGAGACTTACAGAAAATTTTTGAGCAAGGGACATTTTGGAATAAATTTCTAATAATTTTTCAGGGTGACTCCTCTCATGAACAAATCTCATTCATAATGAAAAATTCCAGTATTTGTTTAAAAATGAGCTTTCAGCCCTGGTAAGAGTATAGAGTAGAAAACCCAGATTCTTCCTTATTTGTTTGCTGGTGAGCACAGTGGTTGGCACACAAGGGCAAATCAATCCACAGAGAAGTGGATGGTTGGAAGACTCTTGAATGAATGGCAAGGAATTATTTTTCTCCAGCTTATGGTCTTTTTAGAGTCACTGGCTCCAATACCTTGTTGCCATTTCTGAGATAAAAGTGTACAAATAGATAGTAAAGATAGATAGATAGTACAGACAGGCAGTAAAAGTAGTAAAGATAGAACAGCATGGTTTCCCATCCTGCATAAGTTTGGAGAAAGTTTCCTTCTGTCTACATGTAAGAGCCTGCTTTTGTTTTTTTGTTTTCTTTTTCTTTAACCTAGAGGTTGGCAAATTGGGCAATATCTTCTTTAAAAATTCAGTTTCATTGTATCCTCTCCATAAGGATCCTCCAAGGTTGGTCTCACCTTCAACCAATTGAAAGGTAATAAGAAGCTGTAGTCTCCAACATGCCATTTGGCCTTTTAGAGAAAATCCCTCAGCAAATTTACTTAGACAGAATAAATTGGGGGGGGGGGGCAGGAGGCTGATGGAGAGTGTGTTGACGTGCCTTACAGACCTGAAATAGAAACCTGAGAAGTGGTCAGAGCACTAGCTTCGCTGCAGTTGCCAATTCTAGCAACATACAGTCTGAAAAATCAAGAAGCGGTCTGATCTGAACATGTTATTACTAGCTTGATCTTAAGAAAGCATAAGGGGGGACTTTGTAAAGTTAGGGAGGCGTGTCATAACTGCCCTCCCGCCTGGAGGGGCTTCCAGAGCAAATGGAACCCGCCCCCACCCCCACTACCAAAGGAGTGCCCTCCAGGTAGAAAGGCAGTTATGACAGTTGGGAAGTAGAAGGCGTAGAAGACAGAGATCAGCTCAACACAAAGAGGAACTTTCTGATCACTGCACCAACCTAAAATGAACTGGGCTACCTTCGGAGGGTCTGAGTGCTTCATCCCAGGAGGCATTCAGATAGAGGCGAGATGTCCACTAAACAGAAGTATCACAGAATGGTATCAGGAGTGAAGGGGGAGCGGGGAAAGGGAAGGTTACCTGTGCTCAGCTCTCCTCTCCCTGGGAAGCCTCTCCCAGAACTCAGACTGCTTTCTCTTTTGTATTATTTCGTGACTGTCACCACCATATCTCCATGAGTAGAAAAGAGTAGTTAATACGTTGTACAGCATTTCTGAAAGTGAGGTCCATGAATTACTTACATTAGTATTGCCATGTGATCGTAAAAATCCACTCTGGATCTGCTAAATCAGAATCTTTGGAAGCAGGGCCTGGGAGTCTGTATTTTAATATGTTTTGTAGGTGATTCTTATTAGTAGTAAAATTTGACAGTCACTGGCTCAGCGCTTAAAAGCACTTTTAGAGGTTCAAATCCTGCCTCTACTGCTTACTCACTATATGATCTTGGGTGTGTTACTTAAATTCTCTGGGTCTTAGTTTCCTAGTCTGTAATATGGGGATAATAATTAGTTCTAGCCTCCCAGGGGTTTTGTGAGATGAAATCGGGCAATGTGTGTAAAGCACTTAGTACCTTGTTAGCTGCTGTGTTAGAATAGTAGGTAATGGCGGTCTCATAGAGCCAGGAATGTAATGCAGGGGCCTAACCCAGCAGGCTTGCTGATCTCAAATGGATGTGCATCAGAATTATCTGTGGTGCTCATTTCAGTGCTGATTCTTGGCCCCTTATTCCCTGTCCTGAGTCCTTAGGTCTGGGAAGGGGCCTTGGAATCTGTATTTTTATTACAGTCCATAAGTGGCTCTGACAAACATTAAAGTTTGTAACACCACCATGCGGTGTGTTTTCTTAGTGTAGCACAGTGGCTCTGTAGTCAAACCTGCTTCCTCCCCTAAACAGCTGTATGACCTTGAACAAATTACTTAAGCTTTCTTGCCTCCATTTTCTCATCTGTAGAAAGATTATAATAATCCCCATTTCATAGAATTATTTTACAAATTAATGTATGTAAAGCACTTTCCAGAATGCCCAGCACATAGCAAGTGTTCAATAGATTGTAGCTAAAACCCAAACAAAATGCAGCCTCCATCCCTCATTAGTCTTAATTGAAAACATTGCTGTTATTAAGCCCATTCTGAGTTAATAAAAGGTCCTGGTCTTTGTCTTACATTCAGTGTCAACTGAGACACTGAGTTTATCCTTTTTAAGATACAGTTCTTTAAGACTGCCATTTATTGATTAAGAAAAACATAGACCAAATGAATTTTTGTTGGTGGTACAGTTAGCAGTCATAAACACACTCTTCTTCTTGGGTCCGTGTATATAAGAGATTAAGTACAAATGGAAATTTTTTTATCCCACTTTCTGCTTTGCAAAGTATTTGACTTAACATTTTCTGTAGGAGGCAATTTTGGTTATTTTTACCTGTCTGATTGATGGCTGGCAACATGGAACTTTGGTTTAATTCTAGACTTCCAACATGTTGAGCCTTGCAGAGGAGTTAACTCTTCTAGCTCAGGGAGGATGGGTCCAGCTCCAGTCTTTGGCCTTGGGCTCCCGCGGCTCAGGAACCTCCACCTGATGAGGGTGCATGTGGGTCTCTCTCTCTTCCTTTGTGGCCCAGGTATCATTACTACGGCATCGCGGTGAAGGAAAGCTCCCAATATTATGATGTGATGTATTCCAAGAAAGGAGCCGCCTGGGTGAGCGAGACGGGCAAGAAAGAAGTGAGCAAACAGACGGTGGCATATTCACCCCGGTCCAAACTTGGAACGTTGCTGCCAGAGTTTCCAAATGTCAAAGATCTAAATCTGCCGGCCAGTCTGCCAGAGGAGAAGGTGACCACGTCTGAAGTGTTGCTGGGAGTGGGTGGTTTCTCTCTCTCTCTCTCTCTTTCTGTCACACGCCACAGCGCGCACACACACACACACACACACACACACACACACACACACCCCACACACACACACACACACACACACACACACTTTTATTACAGAATGGTGAGTTTAAAAATATAAAGATAGAAATCAGATTCAAGTATGGACTTTAGTTGACAATAACAATGTATCCGTGTTGGTCCATTAGTTGTGACAAATGTTCCATCCTAATGCAAGATGTTAACGGTAGAGGTAACTGGGTTTGAGCTATAAGGGAACTGCCTGAACTATCTTCAAAACTGTACTACAACCCAGTACTATTCTAAAATTAAAAGTTTCTATCTCTCTACCTATCTATCTTACCTACCTTCCTACCCATCTATGATGTTGTACTGTCTCATTTCACAAGGGCCCCCTCCTCTGGATTGCTTTTATATTGGATAAAGTTTATTTTCCCATGTGCTGCAGAGGATGTGGTGAAATTATAGTCCCATAGACAAAGAAGATTTTATAGGTATAGTGAATCGGATAGTTTGGGCCATAGGGTATTGGGAAGAAATAATTGGAGACACAGATTTGGAGACTTTCCCCTGGGTGGTCACATCCTAATGCACCTGTCTTGTGCTGCCCAGTGTGCCAGTAGGTGATGAGCTTCTACATATCACACTGGGTTGCAGTGGTGAATGAGACTTGAGTCCTGCTCTCAGGAAGCTTACAGTCGAGCAGGGAGACAGATGCTTGCACAAGCAAACTAAGTTTATATAAAACATATATCTAGGTTCTAAAACACAAAGAATACCTGAAAAGAATGCTTTAAATCTAAGAACTAGATAAATCCTTCTTTTTTCTCAAATTTGCTTTCTTGCTCAACAAACTTCCTATACCATTGCTTTAAAATTCTTAGTTAAATGGAGCTGGAGGTGCAATTCTTTTGCTAAGCAGATTCTAGAGAATTTCCAAATGTCTTTTTGTGATTTGGGCAAAAGCACCTCTTCTTATGAGTACATGCTGGGTTTTAACTTTTCAGTATCTTAGCTGATGAGAATTTAATTCGGTAGGCCTCTACTATGTGCCAGGTACTGTACTAAATGCTGGATACACAAGCATGAATAATATGCTATTTTTATTTTCCCAGAGTCCACAGTTTCAGGGGGTGGAGATGGGGCAGAGAGAGAAACCCATGCTTTCCATACCACAGGGTGAGTGCTCTGAGGGAGAAACACACTCAGGTGTTATGGGAGCACAGAGGAGGGAGCTGAGAGTCAGCGGGCCCCACCTAGTGAAAATGAGTTTTGTCTGGGTCTTGCAGGAGGAGTAGGAATTAGGCAAATTTCATCCCCTCCACATAGAATAAATGACTTGAAATTGAAATTCCAAGGGCAGAAGTGACACGTATTAATGTATGCCTTTATTGTTGATCCCTCCTCACCCCTCACAGGTTTCTACCTTTATTATGATGTACAGAACACACTGTCAGAGAATACTGGACACTGTAATAAGAGCCAACTTTGATGAGGTAGGTCAACAAGTGTTGAGCTATGAATACTCTGCGTTAAAATATTATGATAACACTAACTTCTATTTCATGAGCTCCCTGCTAGTTGCCAGGCCTCTGGAAGCCCTTGATGCACATTAGCTTATTTAATCCTCACAGTGATCCTAGGAAGCAGGCATTGTTACTATCCCCATTTTACAGATTCTCTGTGTGCACAGCAGTTGGCATGGCTTTTTACTTGCTCTGTCTAGTGAACTGCATCCTGCCCAGTTGGCCTCCTGGGAACACAGTTTTGCCAAGGTATCATTACACCCAGAATTATACATTCAGAAAAACTAAAGGAAAGCTTTTCTTTATTTTTGATTTAACCTTTTCCTGAGGCTCATCCACTTCAGTGCATTCGGAGCTGGTTACCCTCCATTCTCAAGGTCTGGTCCCCATGTCCATCTAACACTGCCGGTAGGACCATCTTTGAATACAAACAATCTAAGAATTTCATTTCATTTAAAAATTACAGTTAAGGAATGGTGAGGAGAAATAAGGGAGGATTGAAGCACTGGTTATATAACCAAAGAGACAATAAAATCTTCTTGCCTAAAATGCCATCCAAAAGAATCTTCCAACAGGATGGCAGGAAACCGCACATTTCACCCCATAAACCTGAGGCCTTTCTGTTGAAAGAAAATGCCTTTCAGGCAGGAAAAAAAAAAAAAAAAACTAAAGTAAACCAAAGACACCACCCTGAGATCAGGTGTGGGCATTCAATTTCAGGGAAGATAACCCAGGCTCTACAGGGGCTATAAAAATCAGTAATTATTGGTGAAAAAGATGCTGGAGATTCCCTTTTTGTGTGTTTTGGGGGGGGCATGTGCTGTTGGAGATGGAGGGGAAGAGGATGAGGTAAGGCAGTGAATGCTTGTGGAGCACTTGCTGGTACTTGTGCAGCTTGTTTACAGTTCCCTCAGGAGCCCAGTGTAGCAGTGGTACCACCATATGGGAGCTATCGCTTGGTTCTTAGACATGGCTCCAGAAGAGGTGGCAGCGTGTTGGCAGAGAAGGACTATTCTTCCTGCTCTTGACTTCCATCCACCAGATTCTTAAATTTCCCAAATTCCTTGAGTGACCATTTACGTGGAATTATTTTCTTTTTAAAGAAAGCAAACTCACTGCTTTCTCTCGTATTGTAGTTTGGCTATGTCTCACGTATCAAAGACAGTGCACTGAGATCTGGGCAAACCATGACTCGTGACTGGTTAAGACAACACTGGCTTCTGTAACAGATAAGCCCCAAGTCTTAGCACAGTGAGACAATACATGTCACAATCCAACGTGGACGCCCTTGGTTGGAAGGCTGGTTTCTGGGGGTGGTTCAGGGACCCAGGCTTCTTCTACCTTGTGGCCACACCCTGCCCTAGAGCCTTGGAGTCCCGTGTTCAGCTGATGGATGGGGAAAAGGATTACAGGGAAGACATCCCCTTTCTTAACCTTGCCAGCCCAGAAATAAAATGCATCACTTTTGCCCATAGTCTATTGGCAAGAGCTGGTCTCACAGCCCCACCTTGAGGTAAGGGGAGCTGGGAAGTGTGGCCCCTCACTGGGCGGCAGCTTATACTACTAGAGAAGAGGAGCTCTGGTGGATAGCTGTCCCTCTCTGCCACAAAAGTACTAACAACAAAACTGGTGACAGTCCTCCCTTATGTTCATATCTAGCTTTATACATCTCAAAACTTGATCATCATCTCACTTCACTGAATTCCATTCATCAATTCCAACACTTGCTGGGCATCTAATGGTGCCATATGCTGCTCTAGCCCCCAGAAATGGGGTGACAGGACACAGTCTTGAGGGAAAAAAAAGGCACGCACACCAGCAATTAGGATGCAGAATATATGGTCCAGAAACCTTGTGAGGGCTTGAGTGCTCCTGCGGGAAAAGTGCTAGACTTGGAGCTTAGGCTTGGATTCAAGATGTGGCTCAATTCCTCATCCTAGAAATGAAGATAAAAATATCATCCCTGCCTATCCAGTTCACAGGATTACTGGAAGGAGGAGATGAGACAATGCCTGGTAAAAGGTCATACAAATGCTTGCTCTCGTCAGATACGTCAACCAGAGAGTTAAGAGAGGTCACACAGTTGGTTAGATCTTTGTCACCTAACACTGCTGGTCCAGTATTCTTTCTACCCCTGGGCAGGGGTATTTGGTGGCCATTTTTGAGATGGCTGATCGAGATGTTGTTCATTCTACCCAAACACAAAAGAATGAAGGGGGGTATTTTACCTCTGATGGGCATGGCTTTCTCCTACAGCTGAGAAAAGTCATTGGTAAATAAATGGTGGATGCATCTGGTACACTTTGATGATGTAGTTTGTTTCAGGTCTTCAAGATCTTTAATATCCATTGAGGTCACAATGTAGACTAGTATTACAATCTTAAATTATCTTATTGTTTGCTTGTTCATTGTTTGTCTCCTACCACCACCATGGAAGCCCTTGAGGGCAGGGACCTTGTTTGTCTTGCTTACTACTGTATCCAGGTCAATTATACTCTCAGGCTCTCAGTAAATGTTTCTTGGGTGGGTGAGTGGATGGATGGATGGATGGGTGGATGGGTGGATGGATGGAAAACCGCCACAGACTTATAGCATTGTCAGGCAAGCACAAAGAGTCCAAGTCTGCATGTAGGGGACTTGCTGCAAAGCCTTCTCCAAACTACATTGCACAGAGAGCTGTAAAATCAGATAGTCCTGTGTTTGAGTCCCAAATTCACCACTTTCTAGCCTGTGACCTTGAGCAAGGTACTTAACCTCTCTGAGCCTCAGTTTCTTTTTTCTGTAAAATGGAGATAATAACTATATCTACCTCATAGTAAAATTGTGATGATTACATGGAAATTGTATAGATAAAGTGTCTGATTTCAAACTCAGAGCATAATAAGTGGTAGGTATTTTGGTAGTTATTGTTTTGTCAAGTTCCTTTTAACACTGTAGCAATTAAGTACCCATGACTGGAAGTCATCAGATATGTTTCCACAAGGTGCCAATATATTAGGAATGAACTAAACATAGGCATGGAAAAGAAATAGAAAACTTACTTAGGTATTCTTAAGGAAATCATCTCCTGATACTTCATTGAACAGAGAGAAAAAGGGCTGGGAGTTCAAGGGACTAAAGTAGATAATCCAGGAAACTTGGTTTAAATAATCATTTTCAATCATTTACCCCTGATTCGCTCACCATTAATGCTTGCAAGGAGTGAGGAGAACTCTTCCCTTCTATTAATTACGTTTCCATTTGTTAAATGCCTTCATCATGCCAGGCATCTTACAAGCTATCTTATTTCATCCTACTGATAGGCAGGTACCATCTCCATTTTGTAAAGGCTGGTAACTCTCATATTTGTGTATTCGTTTAGTCCGAGCTCTAGATTCAAATGACTTGCCGCCTAACTTACGGTGGTCTAATCAAAGCTCTGATTTTCACTCCCAGATTTGTGCTTCCCAAGTCTTAGATTGCCACTTACCACACACAATTGCTCAAACCACAAACCTCGGTTCTTCTTTTCCCCTCACGCTTCATATCTAGTCTATCAGGAGGTCCTGTTGGCTCAGCCTCCTGATATGAACACTGTGTCTGTCCATTTCACCCCTGACTTCCAAGTATCAGCCCTTGAGCTTTACACTGTTCTCCTCCTTTTTTTTCCTTCTCACTCTGAGGAACTAGTCCACTGGACATTAAATGCTCTTAAATGCAGAGCAGGAAGGGAGGTCAAGACTGGATAATATGCCCTCAACAAAGGCTGCCCTGGTACCAGGACTGATCAGGGCTCCCTGTGCCACTTGAACAGATTTGAAAAAGACGGATGGCTGCTAATGAGAGTGACTTTCTACAGACTTGTTTTAATGTACACAGCAGCTAATGCTCGCCAGAATTTCTGCTGGAAATTGACTACTCATTAAAAAAAAAAAAAAGAGTAGGGCTACATGCAAGGAGAGCTTAGAAAGGCAGATGAATTCAGAATCTACCAAATACTAGGAATCAACTGGGCAATGCTTATTCAGAGTTGGAAGGGCAGGCAGGGAGGTCCAGGACCTGGCCAGAGGCCAGTGCCCAGGGATGAGATGGGATCCGGAGACAGCAGAGGGTTGTCTGGAGGGTAAGCACCTTGTCTAAGAGATGTGGCCACCTCCAGGCCCAAGGCGGCCAGCAGTCAGCTACCAGGTGTCCCAATAAGAACAGGAACCTTGACAGGTGAGCAGAGCCACCATGGGGATCCTGGCTGGGTGACGCTCAGAAACGTAGGCAAGGGTGTCTCAAATGTCTTAGGGCAGTGCACTGATTTCTTGGGCTTCAAAGTTGTAGTGCCTCCATGATACAAATAATAATAATAGTAATAATAATAGCAGCTAACCTTTATTGAGCATTTACTATGTGCCAACCACTGTAATAAGTACTTTTTAGGAATCTTTACCAAAATCTAGTAAATACTACTTTTATTCCCATTTCACAGGTAAAGAAACTGAGGCATAGAGATATTATACCCCTAGTTGGTAGTGGTGACAGGATTAGAACCCTGGAAGGCAGTCTTCACTCATTTGGACTTTTTTTGTTGGTTTTAATTTTCAATCTCATTGTAAACTTTGCAGTATTTTCACTCTCGTGGAATTAACAGAACTGTGACTTTGAGTTTCATAATTTACAAACCTGACCTCCTTTACCGCTTTGATCCTGTTTTTGGAAATTACCATTTTCCCTCTAGGAAGTCAGGGGGCATGCTTTTCTCCTCATTTCTCACCCCCAAAGGCTCCCATCCAGTGTTTACGCTGGGAATTCCAGCCTGGCCGTGGGGATCAGGGAATTCTGTCCATCCGAGGCTGAGCTCAGGTCACCAAGCTGGGGTCAGAAGAAGCCTGGTCAAAGGAAAGTAAGACCCTACTTCTAAGAGGGGCTTGAAGGACAACTGCAGGTCCCCAGGCTGGGGCAGAAAGCTGGGATGTGGGCAGCAGTCCAAGAAGAGGCATAGGTCTCAGGAATGGGGTAGAAGCCCACGTGAAGAGCAAACTAGCCACTAGACTGATTTGTGAAAAGACAAATTCATCCATTCCCTGACTTGCTGTCTGGCTTTGGACAAATAAGTTAATGTCTCTACACAATGGGAGCAGTGATCCTAAGCTGTAGTATTAACTGGGAGAACCTGTGCTAAGTTCCTGACGTATAGTAGCACTCAATAAATACATAACGCTGACACCATTAACAATACCACCTCCAAAGTGTTAGACTTGGGTACTAAATGACCTCCTGCCTTGGGTCAGGATTGATTTGGGGAACCAGGGATGTGGGAAGTGCTGTACACAGGGGTTCAGGAGTGCCCATCTTGGAGGAAAGAAAGATACATAGTACAGGAACCAAGTTGAGCTTGTAAGAATTCACAAAACTTCAATTATTTGTTCCCTAACTTTAAGATGAGTCACTCCTCAATGTTAGCTGAAGTCTAGGTATCTTTAGTGTTATTATACGTACCAGATAACCATCTTCTACCGTGTCACTTCACTTCCCTTATCTTGTCCCACCCCCCACCTGCTCTCTCCCTGACCTCCAACTCAGACCCTGGAAGATACAGGGGTAGGGGGCCTGCTATCCTCATATTAATAACAATAACTACATTTTGAGTGCCCGCTAGATTTCTGTCCTGTGCTAGTGGTTGGGCTTGGGTGTCCTCGTACCTTACTGTCCAGATGGCACCGTCTAGCGTCCCATAATGACGCTAGCCAGCCAAGGCTGCACCAAGGGCTCTTTGAGAAAATGGTCGAATTTGGCCACGAAGAGGCCTTTGCACTTTATCCATTTTGGGGGCGCACAAGATTGTATCAGGAGACTTCTGTCTGTGACACCTACTCTTCTTCCTCCTAGACACAGTCCTCTTACCAGCAACTCGCACAATGTTCCCTTCCTTTCCAGAACACCCTGGGGTCCCCGAGGCACCAACAGGCCCAAAGAATAGTTGTAGTGCTCTGAGCTTTTTAGAAGCAACATCCCACCTTCCCTTTCTTAAACTTTTTACCCAGACCACGGTCAGCATGAAGGGGCAGATGGGTTAACTTGCTACTGCTCTCTCCCAGGGCAGGATAGACCCCGGGCTGCCAAGCCAAGTGCTTCTCCAGCAGGGGGCATGCACCCAGACGGGCAGGGTGAACACTTGGGACAGGAGGACCTTCCAGGGCCTCGTAAGCCACCCAGGCTGGGACGGCCTCTGCTGCTGCAAGGGGAGAAGAGAATAGCGCTGTGGACTGGGCTGGCCTTGGCTGAGTCCCAAGGCTCTGCTGGGAGGGCCTTGTATAACCTCAACGGTTCTTCTCTCTGTGGGTTGATACAGGTTCAAAGTTTCCTTCTGCACTTTTGGCAAGGAATGCCGCCCCACATGCTGCCCGTGCTGGGCTCCTCCACGGTGGTGAACATCGTCGGCGTGTGTGACTCCATCCTCTACAAAGCTATCTCCGGAGTGCTGATGCCCACTGTGCTGCAGGCATTACCTGACAGGTGGGCACGCTTCTTCTCATATCCCCTCATGGCTGGTTTGTCCTCAGCAGGTATTGTTCCTGCTTCTCATTTATTGAATAGAACCATGCACTGTCTGGGGGCCTCCCTTGTAAAGACCATTAATATTGGACTTTAAAATATTAAATTTTATTTATATTTTTGAATATAAATAAAATTTAGTATTTCCAGTATAAATAAAATTTAACATTTTGAACCTCTTGTATCATTCAAAATTCAAAAAGGATGATATGTTACACAGTGAAAAGTCTCCTAATCTTCTTCCCCACATACCCAGGTCCTCTCCCCAGAGCATCAAATACAGTCATTTTCTTAGGGCCCCATCCGGATCTGCTATGCACATGTAACCAGTGCATGACATATACTTTTTCTTACTCAAATGATGACATACTACATATGCTGTTCTGTACCCTGTTTCAAAAAAACAAGTCTTGGAGATTGTGTTGGGCAGCTTCTGTGCCCCTTCAGATGCGGGCTCCGCTGTGTTCCATGCTGCCTTCTGCCCGGTGAGGGGTAGGTGGGGAGGGTGGGCTGCATGGAACTCCTTACGGGGCTCCCTTTCCCTCTGGCTTCCAGCCCTGATCAGCTGGTGGTGGGGAGGGGGTCAGAAGGGACATCAAAGGGAGGGAGGAGAGTGAAGTCAGGAGATTGCCTCACTACCTCCCTCCCTATGAGGTCACCCCCGGCTGGCCACGTACCTCCACTGGACGTATTATTGGGGGGAACAACCCTTCATCCTACTACACAGAGTATATGTGCAGGATAAATTCCTAAAGGGCTGAATTCCTGGTTCAAAGGGTCTGTGGCTTAAACTTGTCTCAGTGAGGTTTTAATTTGCATTTATCTTATTACGAATGGAGTTGAATATCTCTTCATGTCTTTAAGAGTGATTTCTATTTCTTTCCCATGAACTCTCTGTTCTTATCCTTTGACTATTTTTCTATTTGGTAGTTGATGTTTTTCTCATTGATTTCTTTTTTTAAATTTTATTTATTTTTTTATACACCAGGTTCTTATTAGTTATCCACTTTATATATATTAGTGTATATATGTCAATCCCATTCTCCCAATTCATCACACCACCACCACCACCACTTTCCCCACTTGGTGTCCGTACGTTTCTTCTCTGCATCTGTGTCTCAATTTCTGCCCTGCAGACCAGTTCATCTGTACCATCTTTCTAGGTTCCACATATATGCGTTAATATACGATATTTGTTTTTCTCTTTCTGACTTACTTCACTCTGTATGACAGTCTCTAGATCCATCCACGTCTCTACAAATGACCCAATTTCGTTCTTTTTTATGGCTGAGTAACATTCCATTGTATATATGTACCACACCTTCTTTATCCATTTGTCTGTGGATGGGCATTTAGGTTGCTTCCATGACCTGGCTATTGTAAACAGCGCTGCAATGAACATTGGGGTACATATGTCATTTTGAATTGTGGTTTTCTCTGGGTATAGGCCCAGTAGTGGAATTGCTGGGTCATATGGTAATTCTATTTTTAGTTTTTTAAGGAACCTCCATACTGTTCTCCGTAGTGGCCGTATCAATTTACATTCCCACCAACAGTGCAAGAAGTTTCCCTTTTCTCCCCACCCTCTCCAGCATTTGTTGTTTGTAGATTTCCTGATGATGCCCATTCTAACTGGTGTGAGGTGATACTTCATTGTGGTTTTGATTTGCATTTCTCTAGTAATTAGTGATGTTGAGCAGCTTTTCATGTGCTTCTTGGACATTTGTATGTATTCTTTGGAGAAATGTCTATTTAGGTCTTCTCCCCACTTTTGGATTGGGTTGTTTGTTTTTTTCATATTGAGCTGCGTGAGCTGTTTATATATATTGGAGATTAATCCTTTGTCCGTTGATTCGTGTGCAAATATTTTCTCCCATTATGAGGGTTGTTTTTTTGTTTTTTGTGTTTTTTTTTGCGGTATGCGGGCCTCTCACTGTTGTGGCCTCTCCCATTGCGGAGCACAGGCTCCGGACGCGCAGGCTCAGTGGCCATGGATCACGGGCCCAGCCACTCCGCGGCACGTGGGATCTTCCCGGACTGGGGCACGAACCCGTGTCCCCTGCATCGGCAGGCGGACTCTCAACCACTGCGCCACCAGGGAAGCCCGAGGGTTGTTTTTTTGTCTTGTTTGTAGTTTCCTTAGCTGTGCAAAAACTTTTAAGTTTCATTAGGTCCCATTTGTTTATTTTTGTTTTTATTTCCATTACTCTAGGAGGTGGATCAAAAAAAGATCTTTCTGTGATTTATGTCAAAGAGTGTTTGTTCTTCCTATGTTTTCCTCTCAGAGTTTTATAGTATCCGGTCTTACATTTAGGTCTCTAATCCATTTTGAGTTTATTTTTGTGTATGGTGTTAGGGAGTGTTCTAATTTCATTCTTTTACATGTAGCTGTCCAGTTCTCCCAGCACCACTTACTGAAGAGACTGTCTTTTCTCCATTGTATATCCTTGCCACCTTTGTCATAGATTAGTTGACCATAGTTGCATGGGTTTATCTCTGGGCTTTCTATCCTATTCCATTGATCTATATTTCTGGTTTTGTGTCAGTACCATACTGTCTTGATTACGGTAGCTTTGTAGTATAGTCTGAAGTCTGGGAGCCCGATTCCTCCAGCTCCGTTTTCTTCCTTCAAGACTGCTTTGGCTATTTGGGGTCTTTTGTGTCTCCATACAAATTTTAAGAGTTTTTGTTCTAGTTCTGTAAAAAATGCCATTGGTAATTTGATAGGGATTACATTGAATCTGTAGATTGCTTCGGTAGTATAGTCATTTTCACAGTATTGCTTCTTCCAATCTGAGAACATGGTATATTTCTCCATCTGTTTGTATCATCTTTAATTTATTTCATCACTGTCTTATAGTTTTCTGCATACAGGCCATCTGTCTCCCTAGGTAGGTTTATTCCTAGGTATTTTATTCTTTTTGTTGCAGTGGTAAATGGGAGTGTTTCCTTAATATCTCTTTCAGATTTTTTGTCATTAGTGTATAGGAATGCAAGAGGTTTCTGTGCATTAATTTTGTATCCTGCAACTTTACCAAATTCATTGATTAGCCCTAGTAGTTTTCTGCTGGCATCTTTAGGATTCTCTATGTATAGTATCATGTCATCTGCAAACAGTGACAGTTTTACTTCTTCTTTTCCAATTTGTATTCCTTTTATTTCTTTTTCTTCTCTGATTGCCATGGCTAGGACTTCCAAAACTATGTTGAATAATAGTGGTGAGAGTGGACATCCTTGTCCTGTTCCTGATCTTAGAGGAAATGCTTTCAGGTTTTCACCATCGAGAATGACATTTGCTGTGGGTTTGTCATATATGGCCTTTATTATGTTGAGGTAGGTTCCCTCTATGCACACTTTCTGGAGAGTTTTTATCATAAATGGGTGTTGAATTTTGTCAAAAGCTTTTTCTGCACCTATTGAGATGATCATACGGTTTTTATTCTTCAGTTTGTTATTATGGTGTATCACATTGATTGATTTGCGTATATTGAAGAATCCTTGCATCCCTGGGATAAATCCCACTTGATCATGGTGCATGATCCTTTTAAGGTGTTGTTGGATTTGGTTTACTAGTATTTTGTTAAGGATTTTTGCATTTATATTCATGAGTGATATTGGTCTGTAATTTTCCTTTTTTGTACTGTCTTTGTCTGGTTTTGGTATCAGGGTGATGGTGGCCTCATAGAATGAGTTTGGGAGTGTTCCTTCCTCTGCAATTGTTTGGAAGATTTTGAGAAGGATGGGTGTTAGCTCTTCCCTAAATGTTGGATAGAATTCACCTGTGAAGCTATCTGGTCCTGGGCTTTTGTTTGTTGGAAGATTTTTAATCACAGTTTCAATTTCATGCCTTGTGATTGGTCTGTTCGTATTTCCTATTTCTTCCTGGTTCAGTCTTGGAAGATTATACCTTTCTAAGAATTTGTCCATTTCTTCCAGGTTGTCCATTTTATTGCCACAGAGTTGCTTATAGTAGTCTCTTAGGATGCTTTGTATTTCTGCGATGTCTGTTGTAACGTCTCCTATTTCGTTTCTAGTTTTAATGATTTGAGTCCTCTCCCTCTTTTTCTTGATGAGTCTTGTGAATGGTTTATCAATTTTATCTTCTCAAAGAACCAGCTTTTAGTTTTATTGATCTTTGCTATTGTTTTCTTTGTTTCTATTTCATTTATTTCTTCTCTGATCTTTATGATTTCTTTCCTTCTACTAACTTTGGGTTTTGTTTTTTTTTCTTTCTCTAGTTCTTTTACGTGTAAGGTTAGATTGTTTATTTGAGATGTTTGTTGTTTCTTAGGTAGGATTGTATTGCTGTAAACTTCCCTCTTAGAATTGCTTTTGCTGCATCCCGTAGGTTTTGGATCGTCGTGTTTTCATTGTCATTTGTCTCTAGGTATTTTTTGATTTCCTCTTTGATCTCTTCAGTGATCTCTTGGTTATTTAGTAACGTATTGTGCAGCCTCCATGTGTTTATGTTTTTTACATTTTTTTCCCTGTAATCGATTTCTAATCTCATAGCATTGTGGTCAGAAAAGATGCTTGCTATGATTTCAGTTTTCTTAAATTTACTGAGGCTTGAGTTGTGACCCAAGATGTGATCTGTCCTGGAGAATGTTCAGTGCGCACTTGAGAAGAAAGTGTAGTCTGCTGTTTTTGAATGGAATGTCCTATAAATATCAATTAAATCTGTCTGGTCTGTTGTGTCATTTAAAGTTTGTGTTTCGTTATTAATTTTCTGTTTGGATGATCTGTCCATTGGTGTAAGTGAGGTGTTAAAGTCCCCCACTATTATTGTGTTACTGTCGATTTCCTCTTTTACAGCTGTTAGCAGTTGCCTTATGTATTGGGGTGCTCCTGTGTTAGGTGTATATATATTTATAATTGTTATATCTTCTTCTTGATTGATCCCTTGATCATTATGTAGTGTCCTTCCTTGTCTCTTGTAACATTCTTTATTTTAAAATCTATTTTATCTGATATGAGTATTGCTACTCCAGCTTTCTTTTGATTTCCATTTGCACGGAATATCTTTTTCCATCCCCTCACTTTCAGTCTGTATGTGTTCCTATGCCTGAAGTGGGTCTCTTGTAGACAGCGTATATATGGGTCTTGTTTTTGTATCCATTCAGCAAGCCTGTGTCTCTTGGTTGGAGCATTTAATCCATTCACATTTAAGGTAATTATCGATATGTATGTTCCTCTGACCATTTTCTTAATTGTTCTGGTTTTGTTTTTGTAGGTCCTTTTCTTCTCTTGTGTTTCCCACTTAGAGAAGTTCCTTTAGCATTTGTTGTAGAGCTGGTTTGCTGGTGCTGAATTCTCTTAGCTTTTGCTTGTCTGTAAAGCTTTTGATTTCTCCGTCGAATCTGAATGAGATGCCTGCCAGGTAGAGTAATCTTGGTTGTAGTTTCTTCTCTTTCATCACTTTAAGTATATCATGCCACTCCCTTCTGGCTTGTAGAGTTTCTGCTGAGAAATCAGCTGTTAACCTTATGGGAGTTCCCTTGTATGTTATTTGTCATTTTTCCCTTGCTGCTTTCAAGAATTTTTCTTTGTCCTTAATTTTTGTCAATTTGATTACTATGTGTCTTGGCGTGTTTCTCCTTGGGTTTATCCTGTATGGGACTCTCTGGGCTTCCTGGACTTGGGTGGCTATTTCCTTTCCCATATTAAGGAAGTTTTCGACTATAATCTCTTCAAATATTTTATTGGGTTCTTTCTCTCTCTCTTCTCCTTCTGGGACCTCTGTAATGCAAATGTTGTTGCGTTTAATGTTGTCCCAGAGGTCTCTTAGGCTGCCTTCATTTCTTTTCTTTTTTTTTTTCTTTATTCTGTTCTGCAGCAGTGAATTCCACCATTCTGTCTTCCAAGTCACTTATCCGTTCTTCTGCCTCAGTTATTCTGCTATTGATTCCTTCTAGTGTAGTTTTCATTTCACTTATTGGATTGTTCATCTCTGTTTGTTTATTCTTTAATTCTCCTAGGTCTTTGTTAAACATTTCTTGTATCTTCTCGATCTTTGCCTCCATTCTTTTTCTGAGGTCCTGGATCATCTTCACTCTCATTATTCTGAATTCTTTTTCTGGAAGGTTGCCTATTTACACTTCATTTAGTTGTTTTTCTGGGGTTTTATCTTTTTCCTTCATCTGGTACATAGCCCTTGCCTTTTCATCTTGTCTTTCTGTGAATGTGGTTTTTGTTCCACAGGCTGCAGGATTGTAGTTCTTCTTGCTTCTGCTGTCTGGCCTCTGGTATATGAGGCTATCTCATTGATTTTTAAGAGCTCTTTATTTTTTAGGAATATTAACCATTTATCTGTAATAAGAGTTGCAAATCTTTTCTCATTTTGTTCCTTTGTTTCTGCCATACAGAAAATATATTTGTGTAGTTGAATTTATCAGTCCTTGTTTTTATGGCTTCTGGATTTTGTTTCATTGTTTTAGAAGTCTTTCCCACTCTGGTTACATAATAATTTTCCCATGGTTTATGCTACAAACTTTATGCTTTGATTCTGTACTTTTGAACTTTTATCCAATTTGGAATTCATCCTTGTGTAAGATGTAGAGTATGGCTTCATTTTTTCCCCAACAGCTCTCCCTATCCCCATACATATGTTAACTATTCCATTTTTTCGTCACAGATTTGAGGTGCCTCTTATTGAATGTAGTAAATGTTATATGTATTGGTGCTACTTCTAGACTTGCTAGGCTATACCATAGATATTTGTATATATTCATGTTCCAGGGTCACGCTGTCTTTAAGTTTTGCACTTTTAAACGTATTTTAATATTTGATAGGCTAGCTCCTCATACTTACATCTGTTTGTAGAATTTTCCTATTATTGTCTCTTATTTTTCCATGTTAAGTACTTTAGCGTCAGTTTGTCTATTTAAGTATTTATATACATATAAAAATTTATATATAAATATATGTATGTTCATTGGGATTACATTACACTTATAGATTAATTTAGGGAGAATTATATCTTTATGGTATTGAGAATTTCTAGAAAAGAACACTGTTTTCCTTGCCATTTATTCTGCTCTTAAATTTTGTGGCCTTCAGGAATGTTGTAAATATTTTTTCATATAAATCATATATATTTTTAAAATTAAATTCATTCTTACTTTTTTTTGTTGGTATTGTAAATGCAGTCTTTTCCTCCATATCTCTTGACTGGTGGTTGTTTATATATATGAAAGCTATTGGTTTCTGTGTGTTATATTTGGACCTGACTGTTTTAAATTTAACTATCTTAATGTTGTATTCCTTTTGGGAGCTTCTCTTAAATTTTCCAGGCTTAGAATTATATTATCTAAAAATGTCTTTCTAATTTATTTCCCTTATCTAATTATGTTGGCTTATTCCTCAAGAACATGTTAAAAGCTCTTGACTTTAATGAGAATGCATCTATTGTTTCTCGGTTAAACATGATGCTGGCTTTGGATTAAGAATGAGATATTCTATCATGCTAAGGAATATCTGTATTTTCTTATTTCATTAAACTTTTGATGAAGAATGGTTGTTGCATATTATCCAATGCTTTCCATCATCTATAGAAGTGATCATATTATCCATATCCTAATATTGAACCATTCTTGAATTCCTAGAATACACCCACTTACTCATAGTCTATTATTTTCTTTAATGTGTTGCAGGATTTTATTTTCTATTTTATTTAGGATTTCTGCATCAGGAGTCAGAAGTGGGATTGGTTTGCACTTTTCTTTTTTGTTGAATCTTTGTCAATTGTTGGTATCAGCGTTATTTTTGCTTCATAAAAGGAATCTGGAAGGCTCCCTCTGCCCCTACTTTTTTTCCTAAGGTCTGAAACAGTTTAAATAGCATTGAAATTATTTGCTCTTGAAGATTAGACAATTAATTTCTCTTTGAAGGCATCTGGGCCGAGTGTTTTGCGGGAGTAAATCTTTGAAATTTTTCTTCTTTTTTTCCTATGGTAATTGGTCAGTTTAGGTTTTCTATCTTCTCTGAGGTAAGTTTTGGTAAATTATATTTTCCTAGAAAATTATCAATTTCTTCCAGATCTTTAAATTTACTTGCTTAGTGTTGAACAAAGTGGGTTTGTAGATTCATTGAGTTTCCTTTGTGTCTGTGATTATTTCTGTTTTACTGCATTTTTGTTTGCATAGTTGTGTTTTCTGCCATTTCTTTGTGAATAGGTTACCTAATTTGTTTAATTTTTTTCAAGGAAAATGCTCTTGGATATATTTATTGGTATTATTATTATTTCTTTTTCTCTAACATATTAATTTCTACCTTTAATTAATTTATTTTTTAATAAATTTATTTATTTATTTTTGGCTGCATGGGGTCTTTGTTGCTGCGTGCAGCCTTTCTCTAGTTGCAGTGAGTGTAGACTACTATTCGTTGCAGTGCGCAGGCTTCTCATTGTGGTGGCTTCTCTTGTTGCGGAGCATGGGCTTCAGGCATGGGGCCTCAGTAGTTGCAGCATGCAGGCTCAGTAGTTGTGGCTCACGGGCTCTAGAGTGCAGGCTCAGTAGTTGTGGTGCATGGGCTTAGTTGCTCCGTGGCATATGGGGTCTTCCTGGACCAGGGATCAAACCCGTGTCCCCTGCATTGGCAGGCAGATTCTCAACCACTGTGCCACCAGGGAAGCCCTGCCTTTATTTTTTTAACTCCTTTTCCTTTCTTAAGTTTACTCTGTTACTCATTTATTCAACACACATTTATTGAGTGCCTCCTACGTGTCTGACTCAGATCTAGGAAGTTGGGTTATATCAGTGACCAAAAAAATTGACCAAAAAATAGATGTTTGATGTATTTACTTTCTTTTTCTTTCTGAATTTTTTTTCTTTTTTTTTTTTTTTTTTTTTGGCTACGTTGCTGTGCACGGGCTTTCTCTAGTTGCGGCGAGCGGAGGCTACTCTTCATTGTGGTGCGCAGGCTTCTCATCATGGTGGCTTCTCTTGAGGAGCACAGGCTCTAGGCGCATGGGCTTCAGTAGTTGCAGCACACAGGCTCAGTAGTTGCAGCACGTGGGCTCAGTAGTTGTGGCTCACTGGCTTAATTGCTCTGCAGCTGTGGGATCTTCCTAGACCAGGGCTTGAACCCATGTCCCCTGCATTGGCAGGCGGATTCCTAACCGCTGCGCCACTAAGGAAGTCTGGCAGGTGGATTCTTAACCACAGCATCCCCAGGGAAGTCCCTTGTACTTTCTTTTACTTTTGGTTAGTAACATAAGTATTTCAGGCTCGGCTTTTTCCTTTGAGCACTATTTTAGCTTTATCTCATAGGTTTTTTGGGTTTTTTTGTTTGTTTGTTTGTTTTTGTTTGTTTTGCGGTATGCGGGCCTCTCACTGTTGTGGCCTCTCCCGTTGCAGAGCACAGGCTCTGGACGCACAGGCTCAGCGGCCATGGCTCACAGGCCCAGCCGCTCCGCGGCATGTGGGACCTTCCCGGACTGGGGCACGAACCTGTGTCCCCTGCATCGGCAGGCAGACTCTCAACCACTGTGCCACCAGGGAAGCCCTATCTCATAGGTTTTGATATGTAATATTTTAATACCGTTATTTTCTAGATATTTTGCAACAATTGATTTGGAGTTCCTTCTTGTCCTAAGAATTTAAATAGAGCATTTAAAAATATCCAGTTGTTTGGAGCTATTATTTCCTGGTTATGTTATTCATTTTAACTGTACTGCTTTGTGATTAGACTGTTTTCTGAACTATTTCTTCTTTTGAGACTGTGCTTAGATTTTGTTGTCTAATATATGGTCAGTTTTGTTACACTTGAAGAAGCACTCTGTGTCTTCATACAGACTTTTTGACATATATGTATTTGGACCAAATTTATTGTTATTTAGTTCTTGTGTTGTCTTAGTGTTTGTCCACTTAGACTGTTATGGACTGAGAAAGGTTAGTAAGTTAAAGACTGATTTCTAATGTGTGCCAACATATTTCACCTTGTATTTCCTATTATTTTGTTTTTGAATGTTAGTGCTTTGATATTTCTAATTGCTTCGTCTTCAGTGTGAGTTGTAATGCCTTCCTTATGAATTACAACATCTTCATTGTAAATTGCACTCTTAGCATTAAAAAGTCTCATTTAATTTTTTTTGGCCCAGAATTTAATTTGTCCGATATTGAAATCATGACCTCTATTTTCTTTTTGTTTTCATCTGAGGGAATACATTTGCCCACTCTTTTATTTTTAACCTTTATAACTCACTTGTATACAGAACCATTAGAATTTGTTTTATTATCCAATCTGATATTTTTCTCTTATAAGGTAAGTCCAGCCCATATACATTTATTGATACAACAGATACTTTTGTTCTTAGTTCTATCACTTTATTTTATATTATTATTTATATTTTATAGCTTTTAATTTAATTTAATTTTTTAAATTCAAGTTTATTGAAGTATACCTTATATTCATTAACATTCATCATTTTTAGTGTATACAACAAAATATAAAATAGTTTCATCACTTCAAAAACTTCGCCTATTTTGTCAGTGCCTCTCCCCACTGGCAGCCCCTGGCAATCACTCATTTATTTTCTGTGCTTATACTTTCACCTTTTCCAGAATCTTATATAAATGGAATCACATGGTAAGTAGCCTTTTGAGTATGCCTCAGTTCACTTAGCATAATCCATGTTGTTGTGTGTAACAGTAATTTGTTTTTTTTTAAATTGAAGTATAGTTGATTTACAATGTTGTGTTAATTTCTGCTGTACAGCAAAGTGACTCAGTTATACACATATATACATTCTTTTTTAATATTCTTTTCCATTATGGTTTATCCCAGGATATCGAGTATAGTTCCCTGTGCTATACAGTAGGACCTTGTTGTTTATCCATTCTATATGTAATAGTTTGCATCTACTAAGTCCAAACTCCAGTCCATCCCTCTCCTACTCCTCCTCTCCCTTGGCAACTTCTATGTCTGTGAATCTGTTTCTGTTTTGTAGGTAGGTTCATTTGTACCATATTTCAGATGCCACATATACATGATATCCTATGGCATTTGTCTTTGTCTGGCTTAATTCACTTAGTATGATAATCTCTAGTTGCATCCATGTTGCTGCAAATGGTATTATTTCAACCTTTTTTATGGCTGAGTGGTATTCCATTGTGTATATGTACCACATCTTCTTTATCCATTCATCTGTCAGTGGACATGTAGGTTGTTTCCATGTCTTGGCTATTGTAAATAGTGCTGCTGTGAACATAGGGGTGCATATATCTTTGCGAATTATAGTTTTGTCTGAATATATGCCCAGGAGTGGGATTGCTGGATCATACGGTAATTCTATTTTTAGTTTTCTGAGGAACCTCCATACTGTTTTCCGTAGTGGCTGCACCAATTTACATTCTCATCAACAGTGTATGAGGGTTCCCTTTTCTCCACACCTTATCCAGCATTTGTTATCTGTAGGCTTTTTAATGATGGCCATTCTGACTGGTGTGAGGTGGTACCTCACTGTAGTTTTGATTTGAATTTCTCTAATAATTAGCGATGTTGAGCATCTTTTCATGTGCCTATTTGGCCATCTGTATGTCTTCTTTGGAGAAATGTCTGTTTAGGTCTTCTGCCCATTTTTTGATTGGGTTGTTTGTTTTTTTTTGTTGTTGAGCTATATGAGCTGTTTGTATGTTTTGGAAATCAAGCCCTGTTGGTTGCATCGTTTGCAAATATTTTCTCCCATTCCATAGGTTGTCTTTTCATTTTCTTTATGGTTTCCTTTGCTGTGCAAAAGCTTTTAAGTTTAATTGGGTCCCATTTATTTATTTTTGCTTTTGTTTCCATTACTCTAGGAGAGAGATCAAAAAAATTTTTTTGCCATTTATGTCACAGAATGTTCTGCCTATGTTTTTGTAGTAGTTTTATAGTATCTGTCTTACATTTAGGTCTTTAATCCATTTTGAGTTTATTTTTGTATATGGTGTTAGAGAATGTTCTAATTTCATTACATGTAGCTATCCAGTTTTCCCAGCACCACTTATTGAAGAGACCATCTTTTCTCCAATGTATATTCTTGCCTCCTTTGTTGTAGATTAATTGATCATAAGTGCATAGGTTTATTTCTGGGCTTTCTATTCTGTTCTGTTGAACTATGTCTGTTTTTGTGCCAGTACCATACTGTTTTGATTACTGTAGCTTTGTAGTATAGTCTGAAATCTGGAAGGGTTACACCTCTAGCTTTTTTCTTTTTTCTCAGGTTTACTTTGACAATTCTGGATCTTTTTCAGTTCCATATAAACTTTAGGATTATTTGTTCTAGTTCTGTGAAAAATGTCATGGGTATTTTGATAGGAATTGCATTGAATCTGTAGATTACCTTGGGTAGTATGGCCATGTTAACATTATTGATTCTTCCAGTCCAAGAACACAGTAAATCTTTCCATCTCTTTGTGTCATCTTCAATTTCTTTCATCAGCATCTTATAGTTTTCAGAGTACAGGTTTTTTGCCTCCTTAGGTAGGTTTATTCCTAGGTATTTTATTCTTTTTGTTGTGATGGTAAATGGGATTATTTTCTTTATTTCTCTTCATGCTATTTTGTTGTTAGTGTATAGGAATGCAAGAGACTTCTGTGCATTAATTTTGTATCCTGCAACTTTACCAAATTCATTGATGACCTCTAGGAGTTTTCTGGTGTTGTCTTTAGGATTTTCTATGTATAGTGTCATGTCATCTGCAAAATGACAGTTTTACTCTTCCTTTTCAATTTGGATTCCTTTTATTTCTTTTCCTTGTATGATTGCTGTGGCTAGGACTTCCAAAACTGTGTTGAATAGAAGTGGCAAGAGTGGGCATCCTTGTCTTGTTCCTGATCTTAGAGGAAATGCTTTCAGCTTTTCACCATTGAGTATGATATTAGCTATGGGTTTGTCATATATGACCTTTATTATGTTGAGGTATGTACCCTCTATGCCCACCTTCCAGAGAGTTTTTATCATAAATGGATGTTGCAGAATTCTTTATGTATTCTGGGTGCAGTTCTTTTCCAGAGTTGTGTTTTGAAACTATTTTCTTTCAATCTTTGCTTGGCTTTTCACGTTATACACAATTATCACTTGAGGAGCAGAATTTTCAACTTTTGGTGAAGTCCAATTTATCAATATTTTACGATGTGGATTTTGCTTTTGGTGTTGTATCTAATAATCATTTGCCAAGAAAGGTCACAGTTTTTCCCTAGATTATGTTCTAGATGTTTTAGGTTTTACAATTTTTACATTTTATAATTTTTTAGACTTTACATTGGTTCATTTTGAGTTTTCCATATGGTGTAAGGTGTAGGGATAAAGGTTCATTTCTGCTTTTTGCAGATGAAAGTCCAAATATTCTAGCACCAATTGTTAAAAAGACTTAACTTTTATTTATTGAATTACATTGAAGTTTTGTGGGAACTTACTTGGCCGTGTGTGTGTGTGTGTGTGTGTGTGTGTATTTCTGGACTCTCAATTCTGTTCCTTTCCTTTATATGTCCTCCTTTCACCAATATCACACTGTTCTGATGACTGTGGCTTTGTAGTAAGTCTTAAAGTCAGTTAGAATGGGTGCTCCAACTTTGCTCTTCTTTTTCAAAACTGTTCCTTTGCTTCTGCATATTAAGTTCATAGAATCTGCAAAAAGTTCTGTGAAATTTTGTTTAGGATTATATTGAATCTATAGATAAATTTTGAAAGAATTGACATCCTAACTATATTGTGTCTTCCAATCCATGAATGTGGTGTATCTCTCCATCTATTTAGGTCCTCTTTAATATTCTTCATTGGTGTTTCATAGTTCTGGAGTTTTTAGCAAATAGATTTTGTACATGTCTTGCTAGGTTTATATCTAATTATTTTGTGGGTTTTGGTGCTATTGTAAATGCTACTATTTTTTACGTTCAGTTTCCAGTTGTTCATTGATAGTTGAAGAAGAATGATTGATTTTTGTTTGTTGATCTTGTATGAGATCCTATTAAACTCACTGACTAATAGCTTTTTTGTACATTCTTTGGGATTTTCTATGAGCATAATCATGTACTCTAGGAATAAAGACACTTTTATGTCTTGATTTGCAATGTGTATACTCTTTTCTCCCCCTGTCTTATTGCACCTCTCAAATGATGTCCCCATTTAAGTAGGGGTGGCATTTTTGCATTTTCCCTGATCTTAAGGAAAAGCATTCAGTATTCGTTATAAAAACGATGCTAGCCATAGGTTTTTTTTATGGATGCACTTTATCAGGTTGGAGAAATTCCTTTCCATTTCTAGTTTGTTGAGAATTTTTATCATGAAAAGATTTTGAATTTTGTTAAAAGCTTTTTTGTACCAAGATCATCATATGGTTTTTCTTCTTTAGTTTGTTAATAAGGTGGGTTACATTGTTTGACTTTCAAATATTGAAACAGGCTTTCATCCTCAGGATAAACTCACTTGGTCATGATAGTTTCATACATATGTATAATTGCTACATCTGAATTGCTAATATTTTGTTGAGGATTTACACTCATGAGAGTTATTGATCTTTAGTTTTATTTTCTTTTAGTGTCTTCTGGTTTAGGTATCAGGGTAATCCTGGCCTCATAAAATGAGTCCCTCTCTTCCTTTTTCTGTAAGAGTTTGTATAGAATTTTATCTAAAATTTTAAATCCGTGAGCTTAAACGTGTTCATAGTATTTCCTTATTATCCTTTGAATATCTGTAGGATCTGTAGTGATGTCCCTTTTTTCATTCCTGATGTGGGTAGTTTATATCATGTTTTCTTTTTGTTGGTCAGTGTCCCAAGAGGTTTATCAATGTTATTAATCTTCTCCAAAAGCCATCATTTAGTTTCTCTGATTTCTTTGGTTTCTTACTGTTTTTCTGTTTTCAATACTATCGATATAAGCTTTTATCTTTTGTTCTTGCTTTGAGTTTAATATACTCTTCTTTTTTAATTTTCTTTAAGTGGAAGCTTAGGTCATTGATTATAAATCTTTCTACTTTCCTAATAAAGCATTTAATGCTATAAATTTTCCTCTAATCACTGCTTAGCTGCATCCCACAAATTTTGATGTTATGTTTTCATTTTAATTCAATTAAAATATTTTCCCTTGTGACTTTCTTTCTGACTCATATGTTATTTAGAAGTGAGTTGTTTAATTTCCAAATATTTCAGGATTTTTGACATATCTTTCTGTTATTTCTAGCTTAATTTTCTTATAGTCAGGTTACATATGTTGTATTGTATCAGTTCTTTCACATTTTTTTGAGACTTGTCTGGTGGCCCAGAATATGTTGGTGAATATTCCATGTGTACTTGCTCTCATATGGTGGAATGTTCTATAAATGTTCTATAAATGTCAATTAGGTCAAGTTTATTTTTAGCATTTTTTATGTTTCCTATGCCCTTGTTGATTTTCTGTCCATTTGTTCTATTGTTTACCAAGAGAGGAATATGGATGTCTCTAACAATAATTGTGGATTTGTCTATTTCTTTTTTTACTTCTTTCAGTTTTTGCTTCATGTATTTTGAAGCTCTATTAAGTACATACACATTAGGATTGTTGTGACCTCTTGATGAATTGCCTGCTTTTCATAATGTAAAACCTTTCTTTATCACTGGTAATATTTCTTGTTCAGAAGTTTACTTTGATTAGTAAGATAGCTACTCCAGCTCTTTTTTTTTTTTTTTTTTTTTTTTTTGCGGTACACGGGCCTCTCACTGTTGTGGCTCCTCCTGCCATGGAGCATAGGCTCTGGATGCGCAGGCTCAGCGGCCATGGCTCACAGGCCCAGCCGCTGTGCGGCATGTGGGATCCTCCTGGACCGGGGCATGAACCCGCGTCCCCTGCATCGGACTCTCAACCACTGCGCCACCAGGGAAGCCCCTCCAGCTTTTTTTTTTATTAGTGTTTGCATGATATATATTTTTTCCACTCCGTTACTCTATGTCTTTATACTTAAAGTAGATTTCATATTCTCAACATATAATGAGGTCTTGCTTTTTTATCCAATATGACAGTTTCTAATTTTTAGTTGCTATGTCTAGACCTTTATATTTAATGTAATTAATTTACATGGTTGGATTAAAATATTCTGTCTTGCTAGTTGTTTTCTGTTAGTTCCTTCAGCTTTTGTTTCTTTTTTTCCTCCTTTTGTGCCCGGTTTATAGGAAGCACACAGGATAAATGAACAGTTAAGTGTCACTACAAGGAAGAAATCAACCAAATCAGAGTGTGGGGCGTTCCATGGAACAAATAACATGATGTTGCCAATAAACCAGTGGCATGAAATAGAATTTTTTTTAAAGGCTTAAGAAATAGAACAAGGCAATTATATCTTTTATGCAATGTGTGGAACTTGTTTGGATCCTGATTCAGACAAACTAGAAGATGTCTTTGAGAGGAATAGAGAAATTTAAGTACAGACCGAGCATTAGATAATATGAAGGAACTACTATTCATTCTGTTGGGTATAACAATGGCATGGTGGTTTTAAGTGTTTGTGCATGTATGTACATATATAAATACATATTTAAAACTTGTCAGTTAGAAATGCATAACATCTTGAATTCACTTAAAACACTCTAGAAAAGAAAAAGAAGCATGTGGTAAATTAAACTGGCAAAATGTTGCTAATTATTGATGCTGGGTCATGGGTATTTGAAGGTTTGAAGTTTTTCATAATAAAAATGTTAAAAACAAAACTCAACAAAGTAGAGTGCACACTGAAATAGAGACCACAGAAAAGAACCAGGTCTGATGGAGAAATGATGAATTCTGTTTGGACATATTTAGTTCGATGGACCTTTTGGGGCTTTGAAATGGACGTGTCCTGCATGCAGTTGGTCCAGAGTTCTAGAGATGGTGACTGAAGCTGTGGGCATGGAGAAACTATCCAAGGAAGGAATACAGTGTGATAAGAGAGGGCCCAGGACTAGACTTGGAAGAACTGGATGATGTAATGGCCAGGTAGAGGGGGCTGAGCTTTGTGACTGGGGAGAAGTAGCCAGAAGGTGGAGGGGTCACAAATGCCAAGTGAAGTAAACGTTTCCAAAGGGAGGAAGGGCTAACGGAGCCGAATGCTGCCAGATGTCAAGCAATGTGAGGACCGAAATGAGTCTATGGGTTTGTGTCATGGATGGAAGTTGCTGCCTGGGTGGGAGCTTTGTAGGCGGAGGCACAGGAGTGAGGTGAGGAGTGAATGGGAGGTGAAGAAGAGGAGACGGAGAGTCTAGACAACTCTGAAGAAGTATGTCTGTGAAGTGGAAGAAAGAGGATAGTAGCTTGAGGAGATAGAGTGAGGAAAGAAGACGGTCTTTTGTTTTTAAGGTGAGACATTTTTGAACATGTTAAAATGACAAGAGGAATGATCAAGAGAGAGGAAAAGGTGAATATGCAGTAGAAGGAGCAGTCAGCAGTGGAAGGTTCCTGAGAAGGCAGGAGGGGAAGAGATGGGGCTGGCTCCTTGATTCTGTCAGGTAGGCTGACTTCTTTGGGGTGTTTTCCCTGAGAAGTAGGAGGTGATGCCACCTGCTGGTGGAGAGGGGGGAGGTGGGGGTTTGGAAGTGTGAGGGACACGGAGAAGGTTGTAGTAAGTCATGGAAAAGGAAAGAGTGAGTGAGCAGAGGAACACAGTTAGGACTGCTTAGCTAGGGGGAGAATCCGACGGGGACTGAATGAGAGCAGGGTAGGCAGTGTTGGTGGAAGGCAAGGATGGTGTGGATGGTGAGGGTGGGGAGAGGTCCTTGTGGCAGGCATGACTAAGGAGGACCTCATGGAGGACACCGGACCTATGGTGATGAGCAGATGCTTTTGATGGTGAGAGCCTGAAAATGGTGCTTAATGTTTCCTCGACTCCAGATTCCCATCTCATATCGCAACCGACTGCCCCCTCAACCCTTCACCCCTCTAGCCCCCCCCCCCACCCCACCTCCTGCCCCCAAACAGTCCTTGACTTTCCAAATCTGACATGGCTTCCAGGTCTGTGTCAGGGTTGTTTGTCAGTTTAAAAATCTACTCTTGCTTCCCAGTTCCTACCAAGAGGCAAACATTTTAGTAAGCCTGAGTCCCTGCTGTGTGGGCAGGCGTGGCGGTACGCTGCAGATGGGGTTCCTGCCCGCCTGGGGAGCTCCAACAAGACTGAGCAGCGTGAGGAGGAGAGGCCAGTTGCAAATGGTGCTCTCAGGCCCACTGTCCACTGTCATCACCCCTCCCACAAGCCTCTTCAAAAACACGAAGGATGGTGTCTTACTCGCAGACAGGGTTCTGGATGATGCCAAGCATTGCAGTGGGCTTTTCCCCACACCTGTGTATGCTGTGTCTCCCTTGTCGACCAGCGTGGGCACCAGAGCACATTCTGTCCACGCCCTTCTCAGACCCACCAGCTCTCCACAGGGCATGGACTGCTGACTCTGTCCCTGAGGTTGCTGCTTTCAGTGGCGCCTAATGGTTGCAGTCAAAACACCATCAGAGGAAATAAGACTCTATAGGGGCCTGTGGGGAGGACTGGGCAACACACAAGGCACCTAGCATGTGTCATTTCTCTTTCTAGCTTAACTCAGGTGATCCGAAAGTTTGCCAAACAGCTGGATGAGTGGCTAAAAGTGGCTCTCCATGACCTCCCAGAAAATTTACGAAACATCAAGTTTGAATGTAAGTATGAAGTTTGGGAGCAGGGGGGAAGGGAGGGTAACATTTTAGTGCCAGATATTTTACATAGGTTGTTAATAAAATAATAATAATAGCTAAGAATGTACTGATGCCTACAAAGCACCAACTATCATGCTTAGCACTTCCATACGTTAACTTCGTTAATCCTCACAAAATGTTTATTATGGGTGGCACACCTCTCCTTTACAGAAAATGAAACAGGTTTAGAGAGGAAGTAAGCAGCAGAGGCAGGATTAGCTCCTAGGTCTGTTTGATGCCAGAGTTTCTGCTGTCACCACCACACTCCTTATCCCATTTAATCCTCACCCATCTCTGCAATGTAGGAAACAGTATCCCTCTTCTACAGGTGAAGCGCCGAGAGGCAAAGAAACTTCGCCAAAGCCACACAGACACACAGATGGTAATTAGGGGCCAGGAGTCAAACTCACGCCTATCTGACCCTAAAATGGAGATTTCCCCGAAGCTCCTGTCCACAAAGTGGGGGTAATAGAAGACAGACAAGAGCTTCAGGGCTTCATCTATTTAATTCTCTACCTAATGAGAAAGCAAAATTAATATTTCTCATGGGGGATTCGGACTGTGAATCTTTTCTCTGCTGAGCATCACCACTCATTCCCCAGCATTCATTTTGCCTGAGAAAACTGGTCCTATTTCTCTGTCTCGATGTGTCTTTACTTGTGGGAAGTCTCACGTGCTATTAAGCCAAGGTGAGATGATGTTAAGCCAAATAAAGTTTTAAGATATATGTTTCTTAAAACCCCATTTGAATACAGCTGGCCATGCTTGCCTGAAATAAGTACCAGCAAGGAAAATGAAGGAGATCAAATTACCCTCTCTCCACAGGCAGAGGGGGCCCTTTCAGACGTGCTTTGAGGCCGCCTGCCGTGCCCATCACCTATTGATAAAGCCTGCTTTATTTCACGGCTCTCAGTTCTTTTCTTTTCATGAGCACTAAATTCCACATCACAAAGTTAAAGAAAAAGTAATTAAGGAGAAGGATTAACGATTGATCGGCCTGGAAAATTAGAAGTTCATCTGTCCCCCGACTCCACCTGCCCCCCCCTTCCTCCACCCCATGCCCTATTTTTCCAACCAAGCTGGTTCTGAGTACAAATTAGAATAATCCCAGGGAAATTTCTGATTGTTTCTTGACCAGTTCAGAAATTAATGAGAAGAATGCCCCGTGCCCATTTTAATTACGCTGGCAAAGCAAATCTGTTGAAAGTCCGAAGCCAGGAGGTTTGTCGGACCTGCCACCTATGGGAGCCTGGAGGCGCCCACTCTCCCCAGGGAGCCTTGGGGGTGTACTTTGAGAATGTGCAAGGAGTGGAGACACACATCTCTCCAAAGGACTCTGTAAGGATGAAGACCTTGGGCTGGCACATGGCTTGTCTGCTTTGAAACCTACAGATATAAGATCACCCCACTTCAAAGCATCAGCCTATTATGTCAGCATAGGACCCAGGATCATCCATACAAATAGGTCGTGGAGACTGTTGGATGAAAACGACAGATTATGAATGCAAAGCCACATTCAAGGTGCCGCCCAGGGTTCTATCCTAGAAGCAACCCTGCTCAATCAAGGTTTCCTAGTAGATATACTACTTTTTAAAGGGCCTTCTTCAAAGCTTCCACTTGATTCCTGCAATTATTTATGGGGAGAAGTGATTGAGCTTGCAATTAGCGAAATGAAAGACAAGTAAATAATTGCTTTTACTCACGGTTGATTGACGCCACAGTTTCTCACACCTGCCAGTGTGGAGTGTGGGCAACTTTGAAATATGTACCCCAAATATCGTCATCTTAGGAAATAGTTGTCCATATGGGAGAACAAAGAAGCAAATGCAGGGTTTTGCCAGTGGGTGCAGAAAACAGGGTTGGACAGTGACAAAGTTAGGCAAACAAGGAAGCTACTTTTTGAAATCGGCCTGCGGAAAATCCAAGGTCGGACCATAAAGCATAAAATATGTCATACTCACTCTTTTCTTCTTGCAGTGTCGAGAAGATTTTCCCAAATTCTGAGACGACAAACATCCCTAAATCACCTTTGCCAGGTAGCTGTCCTGTGTTATGTGTTCTAACTACTGCTAAGTCATTGAAAATGAAAGGCAAATCCACAGTAACTCTGGAGAGGATCTGTCAGGGTATGGTTGTTTAATAGCACACTCTCACCATTATCTTAAATTTCTACAGATGAGGAATTGAAACACTAGCCAATCACTAAATAGTTTCAAGTAACACACAGAATAATTTCTGGCATCATTTCCCCATTAACCTTTCATATATTCTAGGTCCACAAGTTTTGTGTTTTGCTTAAGTACATCGGGGTTTCTCAGCCACTGTTGCCTTTTTGGGCTGGGTAATTCTTTGTTGTGGGGAGTTGCTTTGCTCTACCCACTAGATGCCAGTAAGACCACCCACCCCCAAGTACCACTTTGGTTGCGACAGTCAAGAATGTCTCCAGCCATTGCCATGTGTAGCCTGGGGGGTGCAAAATCACCCCAATTTTGTTTTTTCCCCAGGTTTCTGTTCTTTTTAGCACAAAAGTGACATTTGCTTACTATTAAAAAATTTTTTTTAATTAATGAAAGTATATACATGCAGTAAAAAGTGGAAGATCCCGCTGTAGCTCTGTAGTTCTAACTGATGGCATAAAGTTTTGCATTTCTGTTAATTTTGAACCTCAAGGAAGGGAATCTAAGTCTGTTAAGGCAGGCCATTAACATTCATTAAACTGTTAATGACCTTAAAGCCCAGGGGACAAACTGGTGTCTGCAGGTCAAATCTGGCCCGCAGATGTGTGGGGTTATTTTTGTTTGATTGGCATATGTTCAAAAATTTTCTTTTACTTAGTCACTAACAGTTGAAACTAGGAGATGACAACTAAACACCCACATTTTCTGTAGAAAAATTGTAAGAGCTGGCAACCCCAGAGCTAATTTCCCCGGGGCAATAACCAGCTGGATGGGCCGAGCTTTTCTCTAGCAGGCAGGGTCCTCTCATCACCTCCGCTTTCTCTTACACTTGGCCCACCACACTCATACACTTCACCTGCCTACCTTGTTTATGTGTTCGGGTTTGTAACCTCTCCCTTATATTGTTGGTTCTGGGTTGGTGTGGGTTACTCAAGGTCAAGGTGGGAGGGGGAGGGGTCTCTAGTTAGAGTGGCCTGAAGGAAGGCTCCAGGCCAGGAACCAGAAAGTGTAAAACTACCGCCACCCACCCACCGCCCCCACACACACACACCCCTCACTGTTTCAGCCCTGCCCCTGGCATAAATGACACAGAGGGAAACCTTCCACGTTTGTACTGTTTCAGAGGCCACACCTGGGCACTGTTCTGGGGTAGAGCAGAGCCTCACAGGTTAATGGGATTCAGGAAATAAAATGCATAGTAACAAAATAAACACTGCCAGGGTTAGTTTTCAAATCCTACCTCTGTCCATCAAAAGGTTTTAGGAGGGACTCAACACAAGCCTGAGGGGTCTATTAATATCACTAAACATACAGTATCTACACATAAAGATCAAAAATTTCTTGTTTAATTTTTTTCTATTAAATTTCAATTGCATAAATATGTGTATCTTTTTAAAACAAAAACAATAATAATTTTACAATAACAAAAACAGTGATTAGATGGAAGCAAATATTTCCAGACCTTAATGATGGTAAATTCTGGGTCAGGGAAACTCATATTCATCATGGGTATTGGGTCTTGGGAATTGTCATTTTTGTCTTTGTATCTTACATATTTATTAAATATAAAAGATTTTAATGTGTATATAAAATAAATTGATTTGAGATATTCTTTATAAAAAAAAAAAAGGAAAGACTGCATTGTTTCTGAGGGTGCATGCCGTCTGGTTCTTCTTCCCAGCTTGGAAGAGCCGGTTTGGGGTCATATCAGGGAACTAGATACGGTTTTAGGACATAGTTAAAAGTAGACATTTAGGAAGTTTAGAAAGGCCTTTGACCCTTTAATGTACCATGTAGGTAAAAGCATCCACACCCACGCCTACAACCACCTGCATGCTCACGGGCATGCGCACACACACACTCACCACTTCTCACATAGGCAGTTCGTACTTTAATCAGCAATTGCTACCTTTCCATCTTCACCGGACAGCTATCAGACACATTTCTGGATCAGCCAAACGACTAGGGTTAGTGCTGGGAATGAAACACCATGGAGCATCTTAGCTAATATCCCAGCAAGCCTTCCTAAACACACACAAGGCAAGTCAGACTAAACAACATCCAGCCAAAAACTCACCCCCAGATACTTAAACCCAAGAGCCAACTATCCAGGCCCTTTTGGATATACACTGAGCAAGCAACTTGGCATTCATATCTCAGACATTCATCCCACAAAATCTTTTGAGTGCCTACTGTGTGCCAGACATTTACGCTTAGTGGTACTTGCCCAACAAAAAATAATGAAAAGTGATAAGCATTATGAAGGAAAGAGAATGGAAATAGAGAATAACGGGGCATTTTAGATCCTATTTAGATAATGTGGTTAGAGAAGCCCTCTCCATGGGTACTGCATTTAATTTGGAGCACACATGATGGCAGGGTGGCCAGGGCAGGGTGAGAGAACATTTCAGCAGCAGGAGCACCCTGTGCAAAGGTCCTGGGGTGTCAGAGCGATCACAACAAAGAGAATCGACCTGCATGAGAGCAGCCTCATTTATTGAGCTCTTACTCCCTGAACTGTGCACCTTGCAAGCATTACCCCAAGGAGTCTTCAACAGTGGCCCTCCTGAAGAGATAGGTACTAGTACATCTCCATTTTATAGATCAGGAAACTGAGGTTAATCTGCTTGCCTGCCCCCAATCAATCAGCTGGTCAGTAGCAAGGTCAGGATTTGCACTAAGTATATTTGAATCCAGAATCCTAGACCTTCACATTCAGTTATCATTAGAAACCAACCCAACTCACTTTTCATATATTCATATATTCTAGGCCTCTGTGTTGTGCAAAGACTTCTACAATGATTTAAGTAAGGTTTTATTTTACCTGTGCTCGGACAGTCTACATGTAAAAGGGTTGTCAGTATTTACATTTGATTGGAAATTCATAAGCATTAGGCGACTTATAATGTCCATGTGTCTTTGAAATCTTGTTTTGTTTTATTAAAGACATTTTTGAAAACATGCAAGTAAAGGAAATGATTCTGGAAGTGTTTTTCTTTGCTTTTATCAGTATTGTTACAACTTGGTAGTTCCAAGTATTGTTGTTCCGAGTATTGTTCCAGCTTACAAATTTAAGTTCTACTATGAGGGTTGCTGAGGAAGCCACAGATTAAACACACACACACACACACACACACACTCACACACTCTCACATTCACACAGACCACAATAAAGACCACTGAGTCGTAAGGTATAGTTTCCTTTTCTTCCATCTCAATTATTCATATTTGTTTTAATTATTATAGTTACATAAAAAGCAAAAGCAGAAAGCTAGACCATAAACTGCTTCAGAATGCACTTAGACGAAAAATACACCTTGTAAAATTTCTGGGGTTGAATCTATCATAGGCCCAAGGGTAGCAGGACCCTTCCTAGATCTGAGCCTGTTGCTTCTCACACGCTAGAGACACGGGTTATTAAACACAGGGCTCTTGCCCACAAGCTCACATCAGGAAGCTGACAGATCTCTGGGCTTCATCCCATTGTTCCACGGGGTCAAGACCAAAGGGGCTGGGAACAGCAGGTTTGGTCTGGCCTAGGCCACCATGGGGTAGTTTCTTATAAAGAGAGATCTGAGGAGAGAGCCACAGAGAAAATGGTATACGGATCTTCTGAGTTATAGACTCATCGTCTGAGTTTTCTTGAATTTCAGAGTACTTTGCAAAGTACCATAAACAGATTCATTAAAAAGAACTAAAAGGAAATAAAGGAAGGGGTTTTAACCTAACAACCCATGAGCTAATGTGTTGATTGGATTGGATTCCAGGCATCTCGAACAGTGATCCACAGTGCAGACATCACATTCCAAATGCTGGAAGACTGGAGGAACGTGGACCTCAACAGCATCACCAAGCAAACCCTCTACACCATGGAAGACACTCGAGATGAGCACCGGAAGCTCATAATCCAGTGTAAGATGCTCTACCAGGGCGTTTGTCTTTTTATTTGTTTAAAAAGAAAGAAAGAGTATCTTGGTACATAATTAGGTGGCATTCCCACCCTGTCCTTGTCCCTGGGATCCCATCCCCTCTCTTCTTCCTGTTAGATGGGTCAGCCTAGATGGAGGGGCTAGCTGATTTACAAGGACATGGGTCAACCTTGCTGGAGAAATTGGGTGCTGGGGCATTGGGCAGCACACAGTGTCAGGCAAAAGGCCCCACCCGTGACCCTCGATGCCAGGTGCTGTTCCCTAGGTGGCATCAACAAATGAGGACAAAAGCTTGCTGCCTCTCTCAGTGTATGCCATTATGTCAGCCTGGAGGCAGCTGGAAATCCCACCTACTTTTCTGTGGAGGGTCACGGGCGTCAGCCCACCTATTTACTGGCAGGTGAACCTCTCAATCGTAGTAGATGTTTGAGAAGGGGATGGAAGGTGATTCACTTCTGTGAATACATGTTCATGCCCCTGTGGATAAAGATGGTGAGAGTACCGCTCCAGGTGTTATCCTGATGTGGTCGGGCTGCTCTTCTTAGCAGCAGAGGACACAGAAGGCCAGAGAACACCCCCATTCTTAGCACATCTGTGCTGTTCCTCAACGGCCCATCACAGCCTCTGCCCAGGGAATCCCCTGGACCAGGGTCTGTTGGCTCCTTCCTTATTTTGCTCAGCCGTCGCTTCTTGTGCCTCGGGGGAAGGGAGCGTGAGGACAGAGGGTGAGTCCGTCCGGCCCCATTAGCTCTTGGAGAGCTTGGTGCTGAGGCTGTGCTGGATGTGGGGGATATGGCAGCAGCTGTGCCTTCTGGATGGGGTGAGGCCCAAGGCCCTAATAGTGATATTCAGGAAGCTGCAGAGTGGCTGTCCCCCACCCCGAGAAGAGGGGCCTACTCTTCTGAGAGCCCCAAGCCCCTTAGGTTTCCACTACAGCCCCTCAACACTGTTGCCCTGAAGGAAAACTTTCTTCATCCAGCCTAAGCATGTCATGTTTATAAACAGAGTTCTCTAAGATGTTCCTATTAGAGACCTCTTTTCAAAAACAAATGGAGCAGCTGAAGCACTGGATCACGTGGACCTTCCCTGGGGCTTCTTCTTTCCTAGTGACCCCAGAGCTCCTCTCAGGCTCTTATTTCTCCCTGTGCAACAGCCTCCAGCCTGCTTCCCCCTGTTAAGAATTTTAGAGATTGTCACAAATAATAATTCAGCTGATAGAGTGCCTAGTTTATGCCAGGTCCTGTGTCATGATCTCAATCTCCACATCAACCCTTTGGGGAAGATTCACTTATCAGCCCCATATTACAGATGAGAAAACTGAGCCCCAGAGAGGTGGTAAACCTTTCCCAAGGTAGCAGAGCTAGACCTGGAACCCAGGTCTAGTTTTGGTGTCACTGCCATGCACTAGTGCATGCCAGAGGAGAAAAAAATAACGAGATGTGGGCAAGCTTTAGAGGTTCCAGGATCTTTCCAGGTGCTTACAATCATGCTTCCTGTTCTGTTTTTCCTTCTGGAAGGCAATGGAAAGCATGGCTAAGAGCCCCCTAACAGTGCTAGCTATACTCCTGATGGCCATGTCCCCAGGGCCTCACACAGGGCCAGGGGTAGAGGTGGGGGCCAGCAATGTTTGTGGAGGACCAAATAGATGGGTGGAAGCCCAGAATGATCCAACTTCCTGGTTCTGCTAACCACTCCTAGCAGCATTAGACTCAGCTCTCTTCTCCCCTCAGCACCTTTCATGGGGGGAAGAAAATGTGACGCAGACTCATAAGGAAAAATACAATCACCATTGCTTGTTTTAGGGACCAGGCTCTGAGCCTTTGCTGGAGCAGCACGAAGGTCACTGCTGCTTCTCCAAGAAAGAACCTTTTGGGGCTTTCTCTTCTGGCTTTCTTAGGCTGGGGGCAGAATGTTGTCCTGTATTTTTTTTTATTTTTTATTTTTATTTTTTGCGGTACACGGGCCTCTCACTGTTGTGGCCTCTCCCGTTGCGGAGCACAGGCTCCAGACGCGCAGGCTCAGTGGCCATGGCTTACGGGCCCAGCCGCTCCGCGGCATGTGGGATCTTCCCAGACCGGGGCACGAACCCGTGTCCCCTGCATCGGCAGGCGTACTCTCAACCACTGCGCCACCAGGGAAGCCCAGAATGTTGTCCTTTAAATCTGTGATTGTATTCTTCTAGAGGAAGGGAGTCATAATGAGGTTCAGTGCAACCCACCTGGTACTTAGTGAATGCCTGTCCTGGGTCTGGCACTGTGTTAAGACGCTGAGCAAAGAGCAGTGAATAAGATGGACACTGCCCTTGCCACGTGGAGCTTAGAGCTAATGGCAAATCAGAAGTTGAACAAGTAATTTCCAAATGGTTGCATTTTACCAAAGAGGACATACTATGTGATGCAGTGCCGGGATGAGGGGGATTGAGGAAGCCTGAAGGCAGGTGGCCTGGCACGCGGGTGTCATCCCTGCTCCTTCCAGACAGCTGGGAAGTAAGTTCCTGAACACAATGAGCTGGACCAAAGGTCGGTTTGAATAGGACTAGGGGCACCTGTGTGCTGCACCCTCCTTTCCTTACAACCAGTTGACAAGTCTGCGGACTCTTGCTTTAGGGGGTTACCATCACATCCATGATGTAGATGCTGGCTGGGGATGCCTGGCTTACCTTAAATTAAAAAGTACACATTGGGACTTGAGCATGATGATTAGAATGAGTCTTAAGTGGTGCTGTGGTAAGAGCATGCGGTTGGGATGCCTGACAGACCTTGATTCAAACCCTGGCTCTGGTGCGCTGTGACCTCGGCTTCCAAATCTGTAAAATGGGGATAATGCAAAAGGATTAAATGGGACAATGTGCACCACATACATGGTACACAGCGTAGAGCTAGTGTAGAGAAGAGGTTGGGAGGCAAGCACTTGAGTCAGGCTGTGTTTGAAACTTGCCTCTGCCATTAACCAGCTGTGAAAGTCACTCATCTCTGTGTGCCTCTTTTGCCTCATTTGTCAAAAGGCTGGGTGTGTGTGAGGGGGTAATAATAGTACCTACCTCCATGGGCCGTTCATCCTTTCAACAAACATTTGAGCAACTGCTGTGTACCAGGCACTGTTCTAGGTCCTGGCCTCATGACATTCACATTCTAGGGGTAGTCTAAGGTCAGAGTGTGCCCGTAGAAAACATTTTAGGAGAGTGCCTGGCATGCGGCAAGCACTCAGTAAATGTTGGCAGTTAGCACTTTCATTGCCATCTCGATCATTATCATCACGGATTGAAGCACAGTGGCTCAGACGCACAGGCAGTGCCGTGAAGAGTGAAGGAACACCAGAGGGAAAGTCAGAGACTGGGTTCCAGTTCCTGCTCTCCCACCAACTCACCCTCTGACTCTGGGGGGGTCATCTGATCTCTAAGACATAGCTTCCTCACCTATAAAATGAGACAGATCAACTAAATGGGTTTTGTAAAGTCCTTTCTCATTCTAAAGTATATGTTTTCGGGTCCTGGAAGCTGACCTCTTGCAGCAGTTATCAGTTAAGTAAAATAGAGCAGATTGGCCAGTCCTGGAAAATGGGGCAACAGAAGCTGCTCAGAGAAATGAAAACTGTAGGAACATGTGAATCCTGAACACCCATGCACACCCCTAACTATAGCAGTAGTGTTCTTAGTGATACAGTGAAGGTAGAATGCAAATAGTAAAGTGCTGTGAAAGTACAGAGGGAGAGTGATCAGTTCTGCCGGCAAGGGGCATGGGAGGGTAAATAGGATTTCATCGGAGGATCATTTCAGCTGTTTCATGACAGACTAAATAGTCTAAGCAGAGGGAACTGCCTGAGAAAAGCGGGGATGGCAAGTAACCCGGGGTGGCCAGGGCTTAAAGTGTTCACAGGCACGGAAGATGAGCCTGGGAAGGTAAGTTGGGGTGTATTCTCTAAATCCTTGAATGCCCTGCTAAGACTTTGGAGCTTTTTATTTTATTCCGTTGTATTCCTTTGTTCTTTTAACACCTGTGTGTGTTTAAACACAACTGCATGGTGTGTGGGGTCTCCTCTGTTTGACAGTGTATCAGGAGTTCGACCATCTCCTGGAGGAGCAGTCTCCCATCGAGTCCTACATCGAGTGGCTGGACACCATGGTGGACCGGTGTGTTGTGAAGGTTGGTAAGCTGAAGCGGAAGGTGCAGGCCCGGGTGTGGCAGCCCATCACTCGCCTTGATGGCGCTTGGGTAATACAGAGCCCCGCAGTGAGCTAGCTGAGTGTTTCCTCGGCAGCCTTGGAGCCGTAGGGATACAAGGAGAGGCCTGGGCCCCCCTCAGGAGTGGGGGAGGGGTGCGTCACGAGGCAGGACTCTGAGTCTCCCTCCCCTGGTTCAGCCAGGTCAGCATCTCTCTCAGCGGTTGTACGTGTTGAGTCTCGACATAAGATTTCATTTCTTAAAGTGTATTTTTGCTGTTAAAAATAAAAAGTCTATAACATTGAACTTAGAGACCCGAAGCCTTCCTGTCATTTCAATAAGAGACAGTAATAAATGAAGGTCAAATCAACCACGCATACAGCCGTTCACTCTCTTGTAGGTGGCTGCCAAGAGGCAAGGGTCCTTGAAGAAGGTGGCCCAGCAGTTCCTCTTGATGTGGTCCTGTTTTGGCACAAGGGTGATCCGGGACATGACCTTGCACAGTGCCCCCAGCTTCGGTAAGGCCACCCCAGCCCTCCCCACATCCAAACACGTCTTCTCTGGGCTCTATGTACCAAGTCCATCTCTCCGGAGTCAGGCATGGTCTTGCTGTCTCTGAGACCACAAGGACATCACCCGGAAACATTCTCTGTTCTGGGGGGACACGATATTGTTAGGACTTTCGGGGAGAAAGATGGCATTGCACGCTAAAGGAGAAGTATACATATCTGAAAATGGGAGGCTTGCACACAGATAACATTATTTGAGTTTAAAGAGGAGTAAGTAGCAGTGGCTGTGCTCCCCTTTTTCTGGAAGTCCCCAGTCGTGGCTGCTTCCACTGGTCTATTTTGCCAAATTTCATAGTGTGGATTTGCCAAGACTGGGCACATGAAGAAGCCTCCGAGGCCAAAATTTGCAAACGGCTTGATTGACAGGCCAGTGGCGGGTAAAGTTTTCTTTGATAACGTGCCCCAGTGTGATCCCCAGTAAACGACTTTTGCATTCATTTTCCCTTTTGTTTCACTGACCCCTTGGGTTTTCATCACCTCCAGGACACATCCCTACCCCAAGTCCTTGTCTCCTGTTTTCCAGTTTAACGGGACTTGAAATCTCTGACCGGAGGTGCTTACAGTAGTCTCTGCGGGCAGGAACCTAATCACCGACTTGGGGTGAATGCCATTTTTCACTGGAAAGAATGGCGTACGCATTGAGTCCAGGTCATCATTAGCAAAGTGAGGTGGAACTTTAAGGCATTATCCAGACATTTGAAATCTCAAAACCCTTTGGCCTCAGTTTTCTAGGCATTTCGGCAAAGGGCTGTTGGTGAATTTTCTGGGTAATTGCTTCAGTTCTCTGTTTTACTTTGCAAGTAGAGATGTGGTTTTGCTTCTCATTATCTCCAATTAAGCCAATCAGCTCTGGGTTTTGCTCTGGGTTTAATTTGACACTTTTCCATCTAGCTTTTTATGGTCTTGTCACTATTTCCCAGTTGTGCTATACAATGCAGTGAATATGTGGTGAAACAAAGAAGGCACTATTTTTTCTAAACAGCTCTGTCCATGAAAGACTGTGTTTACCCAATTGGAGAAGCGTTTTGTTGTGGATTTCTTTAATCTCAGCATTGGGAAGTTCTCTGAACCTGCCTGCACCATGGCTACAGATGGAAATTCTCTTTGAGCTGTATATGGAAATGCTCTGGTGACTGCTACCTGGGCAGTGCCACCAGGCATGGCATTTTGATGACTTCCAGTTCAGCATAGTTAGTGTTAGCACATGTTACCTCTGGCTCTGGGAAGATCATTTGTGCATAACTGCGTTCAGTTAAGCTGATGGGTGAAAAATATTCGAGATTTTTTTCATTGCTTCAGAAATCAAAGAAGAACGATACCTCACAAATAAGTATATATACATCCACAAAGCAAGCACCCTTTCCTTGTTTTATATCTTATTCTTCAAGTTGCTGATTCTTATACTGACTGTATATTATCAAACACCCTTCATTAGACAGGGAAAGTAGTCTATGTTGTAATAGCCTTTGAAATCCATTTGTATGTACTAAGTTAACAGTCAATGTTATGGACAGTAGAACAATTAGAATAGGTTGAATTTATTACTAAGAAATATTATTCCTTAAAATGTGTTTATTTCTTTTTGAACCACACACATTCTAGGATACACTGGAAACTCAGGCAAATGGCAAAAATGGTCACAAATCTTTTAGAAAAGGAAAGAAAAGAGTTATTAACCCAATTTCACTTTTACAGTATTTTTCAACCCTGAACAGATGGAAATAATACCTGTCTCCAAGTCCATTTAGCAAACTATCTGAAATGGTCCTGCTCATCCGACTCATTGTTGAGTTTTACAGCTTGGGGTGACAGGCAAGTTGAAAGAATTTGCGGCAGACAAAAGCCCAGCTCCCCCTTTCTGCCTGTATATGTCAAAGACACAGTTGGTGGTTGTGTTTGGGTCATGTGTTCCCTGTATAAAAACAGCTAATTAGGAAAAAGAGCCCTCTGTTCCCTGGCCCCTCCCCCAACCACAGGGGCCAGCTCTATATATCTTATAACTCCCACACGATCCTGGTAGCTGTGAATGGTGCAGGGTTTGTATGTCCGAGTAGCAGGCTGACCGTCACAATGATCGTGTGGAATATCACAATGATCCCGCGGGGGGACTCTATCACCTCTTCGCAGAACAGCCTCTTTCAAAGGTAGTTGACTCCTTTCTTCTCCGTAATTCCTTTTCACTCTTTTCTCCCTAATTCCTTTTCACTGAAAGAGCCTATGCGGTGAACTAAAGTAGCCAGACTTTCTTTCTCTGCTGCAAGCAGCACTTTTCTAGCAAAATTAGTCAGCAAAGGTAGGGTAGCAGGCAATGAACTTTTCATCCTAATGGGGCTGAGGAAACTAGAGGTTCTATTTAAAAAAAGCAACAACAACATATTTTCAGTTGACTGCTCTGATTTTAGTTCGTAGGATACCTGGATCCCAAGTCAGTGCAGGTGCCTTTACCTTTCACTATGGGTTTTTACCAGATGCCCCCGTTTCACTGTTGGGAACATCCGGAAGGCAACAATAGTTCCTGGAAGTGCTTCAGCATGAAATGCTGTGAAAGGCTGCCTCGGGTTTGATGGCTAAGGGGGCAGGGCTACATATCATTTCCCAGGTTTTCACCTTTTTACACGCTTGTTTTCTGGCCTAGCATCAAAGCTCACCCACTCGGGCAGGGCCGGGGAGGCCACATGGGATCAACTCCCAGGCCAAGTGGCCATGACGGACGGAGCCTCCAGACTGCTTCTCAGGGTTTAGATGTCCTGGCCTGGCTCTCTTACCCAGAACCTGCTAAATTGCAGAATCTTGACATTCAAAATGTCTCTCAGGCCCCCTCCAAGCGCCAGGAGGCAGGAATTGCTTTCCCTGTATTCGGGAGAAGAAGCAAGAGACCCAGCGAGGAGAGGGGGCTTGCCCAGGATGCACAGCAAACTAAGCTGAGCTCCCCTGGGTATCTATCCCATGCTAGAGCCACACTGCCAAGGCCTCTTGTAACTTCCTTCAGCTGAATAGTAATAAGAAAAGCAAAGTAACGTTTATTCAGGGCCTAGTGTACACTAGACATAACATTAGGCACTTTCCCATTTAATTCTCACAACAGCTTATGAGGTCCGCTATTACTGCCCTCAATATAACAGACAAGGAAGTCGTGAAAGAACATGAAGCAAAGGCAGGATAATGCTACTCTTTATAACAAATGTGTAGGAAGCACATAGAACCATTTAATTCTCACATCAACTCTGCAAGGCAGATAATAATAGGTACCTTTTTACTGAGTTGGAGAAGTTTCTTGCCCAAAATCAATATGGCAAGTGGCAGAGCTCTGTTTCAAAATCAGATGTGCATGACCACAAAACCCATGCTTTTTCAATTCCCACAATTGAGACAAATATCCTGGGCTCAGATGCATGGCACAAAAAGGCTAGACAAATTTGTTTACCCCTCATTGATGGTTTTTCTAAAACCATATTGATAGAGTAAAAAATTTTTTAAGCTATGAGAGAAAAGAACAATAATTAGACTATCATGAGTAATAAGAGATGCCAGAAGACAATGGAATAATATCTTTTAAGTACTGAGAACAAAGAACTGTGAACCATTATTCAAGAGTGAGGGCAAAGCAAAGACATATTCAGTTATACAAAAACTAAGAGAACTATGTGACACCCATAGAACTTCACTTAAATAAAATTAAAGGATGGGGGCTTCCCTGGTGGCGCAGTGGTTGAGAGTCCGCCTGCCAATGCAGGGGACACGGGTTCATGCCCCGGTCCGGGAAGATCCCACATGCCGCGGAGCGGCTGGGCCCATGAGCCATGGCCGCTGAGCCTGCGCGTCCGGAGCCTGTGCTCCGCAACGGGAGAGGCCACAACAGTGAGAGGCCCGCGAACCGCAAAAAAAAGAAAAATTAAAGAATGGATTTCAATAAGAAGAAAAATAAAACCATAGCTAAGGTCTGGGATACAAGAAACAACAATATTCTAGTTACTGTTGTTGTTTAACAAAAGTGTAGTGGTTTAAAACAGTATTATGCTTACAGATTCTATGGGTCAGGAATTTGGACAGGGTCCAGCGGGGATGGCTTGTCTCTGTTCTATGATGTCTGGGACCTCAGAGGGGAAGACTCAAAAGCTGGAGTTCATCGACGGCTGGAGGCTGGCATCCTCTGGAAGCTTTTTCCCTCACGTGTCTGGTGCCTGAGCTGGGATGACTTGAACACTAGGACTGCCGATTGGAGTGTGTTCAGGTGGCCTCTCCATGTGGCTCAATTTCCTCACCACACAGTGGCCTCTGACCAGTTGAACCTCTCACATGGAAGCTTAGGCCCCATGAGTGAGTGTGCCGAGGGGGGAGCCGCATTGCCTTTATGACCCAATCTCAGAAGTGAAAGTTTCACTCCCCCTTACTCTGTTGATCAAAGCAGTCACAAACCTACCAAGATTGAAGGAAGTGCATAGACACCTCCGCCACAATGTTCCCAGGAAGGAGTGTCAAAGAATTTGGGAGCCCTGTTTTAAGATGAGAGAAATTTTAAAATATATAAGCAAATTTAATTAACTTTTGGTTGTAATTTAAAAACTAATTTGTGTGTGTTTCAAGAAGGTAAAACCAAATTCCAGGAAACAATAAAACACAGGGTAGCTGGGAGAGAATCTTTAAGGAATAGTTAACGCATGCTAAGGTCTTTGTCTTGAAATACTAAATAACTGTAGACTTTGTTGAAAAAAATTTATAGTTTGGATTTAATAGATGTTTGGATATATGATCATCACTAAAAGAATAGAATCATAAGTTACCAAAGAAAAATGGAAAAATGTGAAAACTTAAATGGCAAGAATTGAGAAGATAAAAGAAGCTTAGAAAAAGGATCGTAAACTCAAAATATGAAACAGGATGCTAGAAATAAGATCAAATAATAACCACAGTAAATGAAAAGGTCTCTTCCCTCAATAAACATCAGGCATAAATTGCAACGTTTACTAAACTTTTAAGAAGCATAAAATCCTTATTTTATGAAAATGAACATGAAAACAAAAGAAGGAAAGCTGTACAGTTAATTTTATGAAGCTAATATAATCTCAGTTTCAAAATCTTGGAAGAGCTGTAGAAGAAAAGAATATTATGACTCAACCACACATAAATATAGATGAAAACATTCTAAATAAAATACTAGCAGATCAAATCCAGGGCAAATTTTTTTTTAAATCATGGTTAATGAGGCCTATGCCAAGAATTCAAGTATGATTCAAAGTCAGAAAATTACTATTTAACATACTGCATTAACAAATTAAAAGAGAAAAGTCATATGTTCATCTCTATCGATACAAAGGAAAAATGTATTTGATACAGTTCAGCTTTCAAGTATAATTTTTAAAAACTCTTGGCAAACTAGGAATAGAAGGGTATTTATTTAATATGTTAAAGAGCATTCGACAATCTGCAGAAAACAATATACCAAATGGTGAAACTTTAGAAGTTTTCCCATTCCCATCATGAATAAGACACAAATGCCTTCTAATGCTGTTTCTGATAGATACGTACTGGAGGTCCTAGCCAATGCAATAAGAAAAGGAAATGAAATATAAGAATTGGAAAGGAAAACACAAAATTGTCTTTATTTCTAGACATGTCATGATGGCTGACAAGAAAAAGAGAATCTACAAACTAATAGAACAAATAAGAATTCAGGCAGGTTACTGAATTCAGTTTTTTAAAAATCATTTACATTCTTACCATTAACTAGAAAATATCTATCTCTATGTATCTGTATATCTATATCTATATATCCCATTCACAACAGCAATAGAAATGTGCCCAGAAGAAAATTCTAACAAAAATTATTTTAAGACCTTCAAGGAAAAAACTTTTTAAATATTACTGAAATATACCCTGTTCATATCTGGAAAAGGATATGCCCTTCAAATATATAAATCAATTGGAATTTCCATCTGGTTCTTAACTTTTTCTTCCTTTGATTTTGAAAATCTGATGTTAAAATTCATATAGAAAAGCAAAAGGCTGAGTAATAAAGAACAGGTATAGGGACTTGCTAACCTGATGTTCAGGTTTATTAAGGAGTAAGAAAATGTGGTCATCTAACAGTGCTAGACAAAGAGTAGTGAAACAGCAGAGATGCCCAAGACAGACTGACATGAAACTTGTCTTTGCCTCATCAAATTCTTGCCTTTCTGTCTCAACAAGAGGATTGTACAGATGATCTGTGTGACAGAGATATGGCATTAAAAATCAGTGGACAAAGGTTCTGGGACATGCATTTTAGGATAAATAAAATAAAATTAGACCCCTTCCCTAGAAACAATTTTCCCCTTCTGAAAAGAAACATCTAAATGAAAAAAAAAAAACCCAAAACTTAAAACCTTTTAGAAGAAAATATGGATGGTAAGTTTATGACTTTGGAATAGGAAATTATTTCTTTAAAAAAGTACCAAAAAGGATAAATCATAAGGAAAATATTGGCAAAGTTGACTGCACTCGGATTTTAAACTTCTGTTTAATAAGCACAACATAGACGAAATTAAAAGATAAAAGCCACAGAGGGAATTCCCTGGTGGTCCAGTGGTTAGGACTCCACACTTCCACTGCCGAGGGCCTGGGTTCGATCCCTGATCAGGGAACTAAGATCCCACAAGTCGCATGGCGTGGCCAAAAAAAAAAAAGCCACAGAAAGGGGGAAGATATTTTGCAATGCATATAATGAACAAAGTATTAATATCCAGAATATATGATAAATCCCTCTAAATACATTTCTAAAAGACAAATACCCCATTAGAAAAATGGGCAAAGAATATGAATAGTTCACAGAAGAGGAAATTCAAATGGGCAATATCATGTGAAAAGAGGTGGACCTTTCTAGTAATTAGGGTACTGCAACTTATAAAGACAATAACATTTCATACCCTTCAGATGGCAAATACTGTATTTCCTACGCTACCAGTAAGGATGTAGAAGATTTTGGTGAGCAGCGTGGCACTATCTCGTTAAGACTTAAGATTGCAGGTGCTCTTGGACCCACTGATTCCACCTCTGGTCCTAGAGCCAGGTATTTTTTGTACCTAGGCAACAGGTACAAAAAATATTCATTAGAGCCAGTTTCCAATAGTGAAAAATGTAAATAACCTAAATTTCATCGACAGGAGAATGGACAAATAAATCGTGGCATAGTCACACAATGGCCATTAAACAAGACCTACATGTGTCACTGTGGATAGATCTAAAAACACCCAAAGTATCACGTGCAGATTGTAGAATACTCTGTAAAGTATGGTACCATTTCTATCAAGTTTGAAAATAAAAAACAATATCATGTGTTTTTATGGATATATAAATATAGGTAGTAAGAGTATAGAAATGCATGTAAACAGTAAATACCAGATTCGAGGCAGTGATTACATCAGGGCATGAACACAGGAAGCAGAGAAGCAGGATTAAGGAAGGGAACACAGGGGGTTCATTTTTATCTTCAATTTAAAAATATGATTCAAATATGGTAAAATGTTAAAATATTATAAAGCTTGGTGTTGAGTACACTGGTGTTCATTTTAAAATTCTTTTTTTTTTTGGCCGTGCTGTGCAGCACGCAGGATCTTAGTTCCCCAACCAGGGATCAAACCCCTGCCCCCTGCATTGGAAGTACAGAGTCCTAACCCCTGACCACCAGGGAATTCCCTTAAAATTCTTTATACTTTTCCATATGTTTGAAACTTTTCATAAGAAAAAAGAAATGCTTTGATTCTATAAGATGCCATTAACTATGTTACCATATAACAACAACAATCTCCTTTTGTCTCTATCCTAGTACCTTTTTCCATAACGGGCTCTGATGCTCAATAGCTCTGTAACTTTAGGCAAGTGGTTTAAAATCCTCTGAGACTTCATTTCCCCCATGTGTTAACTGAAGATAATAATACCTCCTTGGGACTTCCCTGGTGGCGCAATGGTTAAGAATCTGCCTGCCAGTGCAGGGGACATGGGTTTGAGCCCTGGTTCAGGGAGATCCCACATGCTGCAGAGCAACTAAGCCCACAAGCCACAACTACTGAGCCTGCGTGCCACCACTCCTGAAGCCCACGCACCTAGACCCCGTGCTCCACAACAAGAGAAGTCACCGCAATGAGAAGCCCGCGCACTGCAACGAAGAGTATCCCCCAGTCGCCCCAACTAGAGAAAGCCCGCGCACAGCAACAAAGACCCAATGCAGCCAAAATATAAATAAATAAAAATAAATAAATTTAAAAAAACCCTTCATAGTGTTGTTGGAAAATTAAAAGGGCTTAGCACAGAGCATATGGTAAGTGGTCAGTGCTTGCTCATTTGATTCATTCATCCAACAAATAACCATTGAGCCTCTACTATGCCTGGCACTGTTCTAGACACTGGGTATAGAACAGTGGGGAAAAGAAAAAAAGATAAAAATCCCTGCATTCATGGAGCTTACAATCTAGTGTAGGGAGGCACGTGATAAAGATAAGTTCAGTATATAGTATAGCAGATGGTGTTAAGTGCTAAGGGAAGAAATAAAGCAGGAATGTTAGCTATAATTGCCTCTATCCTGTCTGTCTTTGATGTTTCTCTTTTCCTCTCCCTCTCTCCCTCCCCTGCCTCCTTCCCCTCTCCCTCTCATCAGTCTTTGTGTACCCTGGCACTGAACTGTTTGTTACCTAATAATCTTAAGGATTGATTTTTGCTAAGGACACTGTAGCTTTTGTGGAGTCAGTGACTGAGCTTTAAGTTTCCTTTGTACTCAGAGCACTTTGCACAATAGTAATAAGCAAGAAGCAGTAGCTCTACAAACTCTCCTTGTTTGAAAGATGATTGAAAATTATCAGACCAATTGGGTAACTGATCAGAGTCATTAGGAAGAGAGCTTGAAACCCCAAATCAACACTTCCCCTGGAGTACTGGCCTCCAAACCCAGCTCTGATGTTTTCTAACAGTGTGGTCTTAGGCAAGTGTCTTCACCTCAGATCTTGTTTCTTTATCTATTAGACAGGGGTGCTGTATAGATGACCCAAGGTGCCTGCCTGTGCTAAAACTACTAAATCCATTTTTATTATCTAGGGTTTTCCATTCTAATTCGGTTTCATAGTGTCTTTCTCTCTTACTATCCTTATTGACTTAGAGCCACAATCTCAGCAAATACTTCTTCATTTTGGAGACCTTTTCCTTTTAGGTATTTGATGCTATCTTTTGACTTCTTTGACTCTATGAACAAAACAGTCACATCACAGGGTGTTAGAACATTAATAGCAAAAGGGACCTTAGTTACTATTTATTCAGCATCTAGTATATACTTTTCCTCATTATGGTACTTCTGTAAAATAGGTTTGACTGTTTCCCTTTTAGAGAGCCATATTGCACGATTGAAGAACAACTTCAGAATCAGACAGTCTTGGATTCAAATCCCATGTCTGCCACTTAATAATTGTGTGACATTGGACAGTTACTTTACTCCTCTAAGTCTCAGTTTCCTCCTTTGCAGAAGGAGGGTATTGCTCATTTCAAATGGTTGTGATGAGAATTAAATGCAATAGTAAATCTGCAGCAGTTAACCCAGTGGCTGCCACAGAGCAAGGGCTCAGTAAACGGCTGGTTTTATTTTTAACATTTTCGAGGAGCAGCTCATTCAAGGTCCCAGTTACTAAGTGGCAGAGCTGGAGCTCAACCTGGGCAGTTTGATCCAGACCCATGCAGTTACCCACAATGCTGTACCTCCTCAGCGGTTCACAGGACTCATTTTGGGGAAGTAGATGGAAAGTTTAGTCTTGGAAGTCTGCATTTCACCATGACTCAAAAAAACCCTGAACCTTGCTGAATTCCAAGTGGGGTCAAAAAACAGACACAGCACCCTGGAGATGGAGGGAAAAGGTGAAGAAAGTGCAGGACAGGGGACGTGGACGTGGAGCTCTGTGGGCACAAGGATCATAGGTGGTGGCAGGCTCCGGAGAGACGGGGTATTGGTGTAGATGTGCATGACCTGCAGGGCATCCAGTGGCCTCAGAGTTAAGCCAGGGATTTTCTTCTGTAACATTTCTGGAGCAAAAGAATCAATCTATCTGAAATGAATGTGTGTGTGTGTGTGTGTGTGTGTGTGTGTGTGTATGCACAAAGAAGCCAGGTGCAACTAAAAAGGAGAAAATAAAGTCCACCAAAGAGGAGTCATCCAAAAGCCCCCAACTGGCCCTCATCACCTTATTTCTGAGACCTGAAAAGGCATAGAGCCCAACTCAAATGGCCCTTCTGGGGACCATGTTCTTTATTTTCCCCGTCTGTGCTATGAGGAGACTGGACCAGATGATCTGTAGGGGAAATGGGAACGGATTTTCGGAGCCAGAGCAAACTGAGGCCAATCCCTACTTAATTCCAATGGAGAGACTCATTTCCTTGTGTGTAAGAGGATAATACCACCTATCTCACAGTTTGGTGAAAGGATGAGAGCTGTGTTAAGTGCTTAGCAGAGTTCTTGGCACATAGTAAACATTCAATAAATGGGAGGTGCGATGACAATGATGATGATGACAATAATAGTGGTGTTGATAATGATGCTAGGATCACAAGATAATAAATAATGCCAGAGTCTCATAAGGCTTCTAAAAAAAGCAAACTCAAGGGAAATAGGAAGAGGAGGGCAGCTTGTAAATAGTCGGTGAGACGTTTTGGACACTTCATGGGACAGCAGGATGCCCATGTGGAGATGTCCCTTTGAGAGGTGGAAACATGGGACTAGAGATGAAGGCTTGGCCTCTCTGACGCTGGCATCCGTGAGGTCTTCATGACAGCAGACATGAGGGCCCCTTCCGTATGTGGATCTTCCACTGTCCATGGTGGCAGCATGACGTGCAAGAAAAGATGGTTTGGGGGACTTCCCTGGTGGTCCAGTGGCTAAGACTGCGCTCCCAATGCAGGGGGCCCGGGTTCAATCCCTGGTCAGGCAATTAGATCCCACATGCCTTAAGAGTTTGCCTGCCACAACTAAAGATCCCGCATGCCACAACGAAGATCCCGCAGGCTGCAACTAAGACCCGGAACAGCCAAATAAATTTTTTTTTTAAAAAAAAAGATAGTTTTGAAGTAATGTACTGTGTCATCTTGCACAAGTACTTGACTTTGCAAAACAGGAGTAAGAGCACCTGCCTTACAAGGTGGTGGTAGATATTAAATTAGAGAATATAATACTTTGAGCACAAAGGCTGGCACATGGGAAAAATCTTTTAAAATGATTGTTCACATCCCTTTTTATGAAGTAATCTACTCTAAATTTAAAATGAAGAATACTGCTTGAGGATACCAAATCTTTTCCATTATAATACCTTTTGTAACAACCATGTGCTAAACGGAAGTCTCAGAAACATTTAAGGAAATAATTCCGTTGTTGCTAATTTAAAGTGTCAGTTATGCTCCTGGAATTATGTTGTGTACATTGGTAGACACCAGTGAGTTAGAAGGCAAAGTCCCTGCCGTGAATATCCTTAGGTCCAGTCGGGGAAATAAGATAAACTTGTGGAAGAGAGAAAAATGCAAGACACTATGTCAAGCAATGCTGAACAAAGTGAGGGGTGCCCAGACGAGGATGACGCCTGTGCGAATGTGAGAGCTCAGGCGCATTTTGACAGATGGCTCAATAAGTACCATTTTTGATGATGTCCTATTAATAAATCGAGCAAGGAAAAGACTCACTTGCCACAGTGTTAATGACACTTACCTTATGCTAAACACCAGGCTAGGTGAGGAGACGACAAAGGAGAGCAACCTCTGACCGCAAGGTGATCCGTAACTGAGAGGGAATGAGGGTCCAGGACAGAGGGTCAGAGCACCGTGTGACGTGTTATCGACCAGGCTGAGGGGCACACCCGAGCCGACATGACTTACCTTTCTGTTTGGATCTTCTCTCACCAGGGTCTTTTCACCTAATTCACTTGATGTTTGATGACTATGTGCTCTACCTGTTAGAATCCCTGCACTGCCAGGAGCGCGCCAGTGAGCTCATGCGAGCCATGAAGGGAGAAGGAAGCACCGGTAAGCCGGCATTTCACTGGGAATCGTCCTCCTTGTCAATTTGATTTGTATCTTTACTTCTGTGCTCTGTGTTTCTTTAGCTCCGCATCCCAAAGAATTTAGTTATGGTGAACAAGTCAAATGGTGGGAAACCAATAATGTCTTTTTCTTCTTGAGAGTGGGCATGTGTGTACGTGGGAATTCCCTTGCATGCCACCATGGTGATGGGAAACCATCAGAGGTTTTAAGCAGAGGAGTGACATGACACAGATTAGAAAGAATATTTGCTTTTTAAAAGTCCCTGAAAGACAACTTGCCTTGACCTTTGACTCTAAGAACCCACCCTTTCTCTACCCATAGCAGAAGTCCGAGAGGAGATTATCTTGACGGAGGCTGCCCCACCAACCCCTTCACCAGTGCCATCGTTTTCTCCAGCAAAATCTGCCACGTCCGTGGAAGTGCCACCTCCCTCCTCCCCTGTCAGCAACCCATCCCCTGAGTACACTGGCCTCAGCACTACAGGTAATGAACAGCCCCTCAAAGGCTTTGAGTGGGGAGTTGATGTTTAAAGCCAGAGCTATCTGGAAAAACATTCTCCCTCCAGCCCCCTCCCAAAACAATGCCAAAATCTGAGTATCCTCCTGGATTTATGGATGACTTGCAGTTATCCATTTATTAGTTTGTATGTATTCCTTATGCTTCTGTTTTCAAGTTGGCAGATCAAGTCCATGATAAAATCTCCACCCACTGCCCCCCCCACAAAAAAATAAGTCACTAAAATGACATAAAACACAGAACACAGCCATTCTTGAAAACAAGAAAGGGAGCCCTCCATGAGCCAGAAACTGAGAGGCATCTCTGGAAAGTGGGGAGACAGGAAGTCATATGCTAAGCCATGGTAGCCAGAATCAAGGCAGGGGCAATAATGGAGGTTCAAGCTAATGCTACAGGGTCCCCAAGGAAGGGGAGAGTCCATCTGGTTGGAGACCTCACAAAGGAGGGGATTTGAGCTGAAACTTGATTTTAACTGACAAAGGTATTACAGAAGGGCCTCTGGGGAGAGGACAGTGTATGCAAATGCACAGGGCAGGAAGTATGGGGCCTTTTCGGGGAATGGTAAAGTGGTTAAAATGTAGGTGGTCATGAAGAAGGGTTACAAGCCTGGAAAGGTAAGTTGGAGTCACATCCTGCAGGATCTTGCATGCCAAGACAAGGTTTGAAAATGGAAGAAATGTTACAAGGATAATAATAGCTAGTTACTAGTGTCTAAATGTTGCTTTACCATGCACAAAGGACCCTTGCATAATTGTCTCACTTGATATTCACAGTAACACTGCAAGGTAATTATTGTTCCATTTTATGGAGGAGGAAAAGTAAAGGGTGGAGAAGGGTTAAACTCCTGGTCCCAGGCACCACAGTCAGTCATAAACAAATTGATTCATTCAGTCATTCTGCAAATGTCCTTGCTCTCAAGACTTGTGGAAATGATACACTGGATGTGGAATCTGCAGTAAGTGTTAGCTAATATAATAAATAGAGTGCGTGTGTGCACACATGTGTGTGTGTGCATGCACGTGTGTGTTTGTGTGCACCTCCACGTTTTCTCACATGGTTGCTGTGGGGATTAGATGAGGTAAGAAAAGCCAAAGTGCTTTGTTAACAGTGCACTGCTATCCAGATAGAAGGGGTTACTGTTAGGAGTGCCTACAAGATGAGGGCTGCAGCCAAGAGGGGTATAGGAGTTCAGGGAGGAGCAGACCCTGTCCATCCCACCGGAACCCGGGCAGGCAGAGGAGAGTCTTCAGGAGAGAGGTGAGACTCAAAGGCAGCCTTAAAAGACGAGAAGGACTCAGCTAACAGAGGAGTGAGCACACGGGAACCAAAGGCAGAAACAACCTTCTGCTAGATGGCCCTGGGTGAGGGTGGGGCAGGTGAACAGACCAGACTGGAGTGGAGAGCTTGGTTAAGACTGTGCTAATTAAATTCATTATCTTCTACTCCCTCATTTACCCAAGTACCAAATCTGGAAATCAGCTCTCCTCTCCCTCAGCTCTTCCTGTATTAGCTAGGATAGGCTAAGTTACTGTAACAGATAGACCCAAACATGGATGGTGTTAACACAGTGGAAATCTATTTCATGCAGGGTGTTTCCGTCAGAGAGAAGGCTCTCTTTAATGCAACCATTTAGAGACACGAGTTCCTTCAATATGAGGCTCCACCATACCCCAGGGCAGTGGGTCTCAAAGTGTGGTCCATGGACCAGAAGTACCAGCATCACCTGAGAACTTGTTGGAAATGCTCGTTACCAGAGCCCATTGCAGGCCTACTGAATCAGAAACTGTAGGGTGGGGCCCAACCATTTGCTCAAGAAGCCTCCAGGTGATTCTGAGGCTGACTAGTTTGAGGACCACTGCCTTAGGGCTTTGTCAGGTCTGCAACCAGCTAATGGAAATGGAGAGTGGGTCTGGAGGAGGAAGACCCACTCGAAAAAGCCCTGGCCTGAAGCTGGCGGATGTCGCTTCCACTTAGATTCCATCAGCAAGGACTTAGTCACATGGCCTCATGTAACTGTAAAGAGAGGTGGGGAAATGTAGGATAGGGTTCCCAGGCAGGGAAGGGGAAACAGATATGGGAGAGACGGCTGGCATTCTCCTCCACACCTCCCAAGGCCAGTTGTTCTAACACAAATCTTGACCCACCCTTTCCTTCCCAGCCCACTGCTGCCATCTGGTTCAGGCCTTCCCCACCTCTCATGGACATCCACAGTGACTCTCAAGCTGGGTATCCTCCCGGTTAGAATCTTCCTCCAGCCCCTCATAGCGTGGGCCTAGTTATATCCCAGTTCTAATTAGAATACACTGGGAACTAAATTATGTATTTTTGAAGATCAAATAGGATGAGATTGTCATATTTAGGTGCTTTTATCTGCTCATTCACGCACACGTCCATCCATTTATTCATTTATCTAATAAATATTTCTCAAGTGGTTTCTGTGAGCTAAACACTTCAAAAGCTGGTGATACAAACAAGTGAGTCGTGGTCCCTTACCCTGGGAGTTTATTGTGAGGGGTTAGGGTTCTGATGAGCAAGACAGCAGTTACAATATAATGTCACGAGTGCTGAGTTGGGAGAAAGGTCAGAGTGTTAGGGAGCACAAAGCAGGGCTTCCAGCCTCTATTTGGATGGTCTGGTTGGGGGCCAAATAATAGAGAAAAGGTATTCCAAGCAGAGGAAGTAAGTAGTACAGAGGCCTGGAGGCAAGAGAGCATGTCATTTTCCAGGAGTCTTTTGATTAATTCTTTCACTAAAGTTTCCAGAACCAGAGCTACTCAGAGAGGGAATGAACAGATGTTTAAGAGCCTATAAGGTGCCTGCCCTCTTTTGCACGTTGCCAGGGGCAGAAACGTGCCAACAAACCCAGTGGCCCTTTGTCAGAGACAGCTCAGGAGACTGGGTTCTTCAGAGCGGTGATGAAAAAAAGCAGGGTTGTCAACAACTGGCATTAGATGGAGTGATGATTTCACTTTGGGTCCACAGCTGGAGAGTCTTCCTCTTCTGTGGAAATTCAGATGTGAGCATCCCTGCATTTGTTTACATAGATGCACTTCAAATCGCATTTAGTTTTCTACTTGGAGCAGAAAGAACTTGACCGCCTCCCACCTCCTTCCCATGTTCTCTCCCTAGTGGGTTGTTGTAGTTCCTGTTTAGAAGGCTCCAGAAGAAAAGTACAGAACGACGTTTTTCGCTGAAAATAAAAAGGGAAAAGAACTTAAGCACTGTTCACAGCTCTGCAGCTGCTCAGGGGTCCATCGGAGACTGGAGTTGGGGGTCTCCTGCCTCACTAAGGAAGGAAGGGCAGTGAGAGCAGCTAGGAGCCACTAACCTGAATAATCCTGCCCACGTACTCCCACCACCGCCCAGGAGACACACATGTCAGTCAGTCAGTGATAACATCCTTACTTCTAAAATAAACAGGGAAATAATGCAAATGAAACAGTTCTGCATTATGAAGCAGAAACAATTTGAGTGGAACCTTTCTTCCAGTGTAGCAACAGATCAAACAAGAGGACACTAAGGAAATAAGGGGAAGGAGGAGTGTGAAGGAAAGATTTCTAGGATCTCATGATCATTCTCAGCCAGCTAGTGAGTCTGCTGCTGGCTTTCTTTGTAGCAATTTGGAGGCCTCACGCTATGGCAGTTGTGATAGTCAGAGGCACAGGAATATCATAAATGTGTACAGAGATTTCTGTGCAATGTGTTCAGGAGTCGTAAAAGTAGCTTCTTAGAAATACAAATGTGAAACAGGTTCTCTTCAGATGAGTGTAGCCTTTGAAGATTTTGGCACATTCCAGCTTTGTTCTCAGATATCTCCAGGGGGCATTAAAAATGTTATCCTGTATAAAACTATCTGTAATATTTTTCTCAAGTACCACTTTTGAAATACTCCATTGCTAAATTGGACTGGACCTTGGCATGCATTGTGGGTCATGGTCTTGGAGGGAACATAAACATAATTTCCTAACAACATGTATGGTTTTATAGCTATTACAATATAAAGCACAAATTATCCATGATATACACCTAAATCTTAGGAAATCTATTATAGTAGGCTTCTTAAGTTTGGGAATTTGTGCAGTTTTTTATTGAATAATGTTGTAAATTGGAGAACAATTATTATAAATTTTATAAAATGCATTTGCCATGTTTTTTTTTTTAGGTTAACTCAGCATATGGTTTTCATGACCAGCTAATTTTTATTTCCATCTTTAAATTACTGCTTGATTTGTATACCATTACTTTCCAAGAAGTATCTAAAGTGGTTAACAATTAAAAAAAAAAAGGAAAACCAATTTTTTTAAAAGGACCCAAGCCAGGAAGCAAGAAATGAAGAAGTAGTAGAGAAAATTAAACAAAACAAAACAACTCTTGGCTGAAACAGCTTATTAACGCCTTAAATGAAATTTTATGTGATCTAGTGACTTTGTTGGGCTTCTAGGACTCTGAATATCATTGCTCAGATGATATACGTGTCATCAAGTTTAGCTCATTGAGAGTCAGGGCCAATCAGGTATCTGCAGCTCTTCCATGTAGCAGTGTCTCACTGTTGATGGACACTTCCCCATTTTTCAGCTGTGAAAAAGAGAACAGTATTATGTCTGTCTGGTGAGCACAAAGAGAAAATTAATTCATTGCACATAACCTTTTGGGAACCTTTGACACAAGGACTAGTGAATACAAAGTAGTGTGAGAATGAGTTATGACTCACTAGGAAAACAGCCACCCATCTATATCTGTATCTAGTTCTCTGTCCATACCTGTATGTATTTCTAAATATGTTTTAGGATGGTATTTATTAATTGTTTTGAAAAGTCAGAGGGAAAAGGGAAGGCATATCGAGCACCCCAAACCACCTGATGCATGGCCAGTTTTGGTTGGGTATGTCAGAGTCTGTGGCAATGCCATGAGAAGAGACTGGGTAAAAGGTTCCATTTCAACAGATTTCCACAAGGTAGAATCTGGCCCATTTATCCTTTTTTTTTCTAATGTTGTGGGCTTGCCACCTTCCTCCTGGCCCAGCAAGTTCAGAAACCTTAGCTTTCTTTTTTTAAATTGTTTTTATTTTTATTTTTTTGCGGTATGCGGGCCTCTCACTGCCGTGGCCTCTCCCGTTGCGGAGCACAGGCTCCGGACACGCAGGCTCAGCGGCCACGGCTCACGGGCCCTGCCGCTCCGCGGCTTGTGGGATCTCCCCAGACCGGGGCACGAACCCGTGTCCCCTGCATCGGCAGGCGGACTCTCAATCACTGCGCCACCAGAGAAGCCCCTTAGCTTTCCTTAAGGAAAACTGGTGCTCCTCCTCTTCAGGAGCATGGCAGGTGGTTCCAAACAGAGCAACCCACTTCACAGGACACTGGGCTGCAATTCTTTAATGTCTTTTAAAGCAAAACGTTAAGATCCCACTCTGTGCAAGTCAGGCCCCTGAAGGGTTCTAAGACCTCGTTTATGATGCCATTTTAAGTATTCCCTCCTTCAGCAATGACAATAAAAGTTAACTATTAAACTTATGTTTTCAACTTCCCACCATGGGTTCCCTGCAACACAAAACCAGCAAATTAAATCATTGAGATGCTAGGATGCCTAAAGAAATATAAAGGCAAATTCCTCATAAATAGCCCTAACTGTAGAACATCTGGCCTGCCCAGCTGCGTTTTCTCTGCATCAGTTGAGGATGTAACAAAGATAACTGGCGGCTAGTCTTTCCAAGTAACAAAAGCTCAGTTATTCTGAGGGCAGCTGAAGTGAGTGGGAGTTGGTGGACACTGCGGCCCCGCCACAGAGCCGCAGTGACTCACTCACAGAGCCCCAGAGTTGTCTCTGCCAGCGAATTCCTCCTCGTCCATCCCTGCTGCCTCCTTTTCTCCAAAGGAATGAAATTAGGAAATAAAAGCTGGGGTTGAAAATAGATTGTTTAATCTGCCCCTGACTTCACACCACCAGGGGCTTGGCTTCATGTTGGAACCTTTGGATTTGCTCATTCATTCATCTGTTCATTCATTCCGCAAAAAGTAATTCCACGTCTAATCTGTGCCATGCCCTGGGGTACACAAGCGAGAAAAACAGGCGCAGTTGCTGTCCTCATGATCCTTACATTCTAGTGGGTAAGAGAGTCAGTACAGAAGTAAAGCACCAGGTAAATATATAATTTTGAATGGTCATAAGTGCTATAGGGACCCATCATAGATGGTGGTCAGAGGAGGCCTCTCTGAGGACGTGACATTTATCTGAGACCTGGAGTATGACAAGGGGCCAGCCACATAAAGGCTGGGGAGAAGAAAAGATCATTTTAGGTAGTGGGGATCAGCATGTGTACAGGCTTGAGGCAGAAAAGAGCCTGGCATAGTGAGGACTGACTGATGTATATAAACGAGGGAGAGGGTGCAGGAGAGGAAGCTGCAGAGGTGGACAGGGGCCAGGTCATGCCATATCAGCTTATCTCTCTGGGAACTGATGCATTTGCTGCCCCTGGTCAGTTTTGTCAGTCAGAGTTTGGCCATGGAACTGTTGGTAAAGTGTAACTCAAACAGATGAGGTTTTCAGCTTCAGCAAATATTCTCCTTAAGCACAGCCACCTTTAGGATAGATGATAGCCAGTGGGAGTGGAGATAGATATAAAATCTTCTTTCTCTTCTCAGTTTTGAAGGTTACAGGAAATGTTTGTTTAGTAACAAATACTCCGAAACAAAGCTGTTCAAATGGAACTTTCTGTGACGATGGAAACGTTTTTTTGTTTTTTGTGAATCTGAGCTGTCCAAAACAGTAGATACCAGCCACTTGAGGCTACTGAGTACTTGAAATGTGGTTAGTGTGACTAAGGAGCTGAATTTTTAATTGTATTTAACTTTAGTTAATTTAAATTTATACTGGCTAATATATAGGGAAAGACAGCTCTAGAATCTAGACGTACTTAAAAGGAGCTTATTTCTCAGGAAGGTACTAAGAAAGGCTTAGGCTGGCCCAAAACTGGAGCAACATCTGTGATGGTCCATAGAATCCTAGTGGGGAAAAGGTTCAAATGATTTAGTCCAAAATCTGACAGAAGGGTATGGCCAGGTAGGCTAGGAAGCAGTTTAAATGTTCACAAGTCTGTACCAGAGTCTCACAGCTTGTGATCTGTAATGGCCCTGAACGTACACGATGCACGATAGGAGGCAGTGTTTCCCAGAGGCTTGCTACTCAAAGCGTACTCCGTGGACCAACAGCATCGTCATCATTTAGAAGCTTGTTATACATGCCGAATCGCTGGCTCAACTCCCAATCTCCCACTGAATCAGATCTGCATTTTAACAAAATCCCCAGCGATGCAAACGCACATGCAAGTGTGAGAAGCAACTGTTATTGTGGAAAGGTTATGGAGTTGGGCAGATCTGGGTTCAAATCCCAACTCTGCCACTTACCTGACCAAGTTTTGGGCCTCAACTTTCTCACCTGAAAAAGGAGGTAATACTACTTACCTCAAAAGGATTATTGTGAAGATCCAATGCGTCAATATATAAAAAGAAACTAGTATGAGAACTGGTTTATATTGGATGATCATTCGTTCATTCACTTGTTTAACAAATCATTATTGATTGCCTCTTATATTCTAAGCATCCTCCCTGTCCTGAGGCACCCCTTTCAAGAAAAGAAGAAAAATAAACACCACCAACAACAAAAACTCAGGGAAGAAGAATGTTTTACTGGGGATGGGAAGGAAAGAAAATATTCCTCTCTAGCAGTTTCAATACTATAACATGGACAACAACTTTATAGGATTCTCAAATCCTATAGGATCTTTAGAGGATTCTCAGAGATCAGGGACTTTCACCACTATTCTCAGACTTTTAATTAGACGTGGGGGAATGGGGAGGGGAGAATAAGAGAAAGATGGGAATTAGACAAACATGGAAGGTTTGTTATTGTTTTAACAACAAATAAAAAGCATTAGAGCTGTCTTAAAAATTAAGCACAAACTATTAACTGCACAGATTTTCTTTTATTAGTTTCCTTAAAAACGAAGAAGCAGCAGTCCTCACTGGAGGTCCCACCGGTAGGAAAGGGAATGCAAGGGGTGTTCTTTTCTGCTCCCCAGGCAGAGAGCGTTTCTCACCCAAGCCAGTAGGTGTTAATCTGCTTAAGCCTGCCTGAGTGGATCTGTTAGGTTGCTGGCACATGGCCATTTAGGGGTTTTGTTTCCCAGACCACAGGAGCCCATTTTTCCGAGAGTTCCACTAGCTTTTTGTTTGATAACGTCTATTTCTAGCAGCATTTACTCCTTCAACAACAAATTCAATGGAACAAAAATTTACTGAACACCTACTATTTGGCAAACCCTCTGTTGGGGATACAGAGATGAATAAGGAACCGTTGCTGTGCTCCAGGAACTCACACAAAAGTAACTTGTGCTGCATTCTCTCAGGTGATGGCTATTCTCACTGTGTCTTCCTACTGCTTGCGGAGCTGGGGGAAGAAAATCCTTTGGCTTCCCCGACTGCCCCTTTTAAAATACCCACTGACCTCGCTGCGCTCTCCTGAGGTCCCAGGGCCTTGAAGGGTTAATTACTTGCTTGCTGTGGCTGGTTCATTGTTTTCCCAAACTTCCCACCCCCTCCAATTCCATTTCTAATTGTGAAATTTGTTTAATACATTTTAATAATGTTTTTCTTTTCACAGAGGCAATACACATTCTTTACATAAAAATACAGATAAGCAAAATGGAAAAAATGTTAAAACCATCCTCAGCAATAACCTGTTTTAATAAAAAAGGGTATTTTAAAAAATTACAACAGTTATATAATTTCATATGAAGTTCAAAATATAGAGGAGAGCAGTCAGGCATAATCCAGTCCTCTGAGACACGATCATTTTGGGGTTTTTTTTTTTCCTTCTAGTCTTCTTGCATTTATTATAAATGACACCTAGCACACAGCCTGCTAAAGTCATTATCTTTGGGGGGAGAATAATGGTGTGGATATCCAAACCAAGAAGGGGTGCTTTTAGCCATACTGCTGGATAAGGATATTTGTGATTTTGCAGAAGAACATGGGTTTAGAAGTTTGCTGTAATTAGTTAAATCACTGTTGCTATTCAAACGTTTCACCCCTGGTGACAGAATCTGACCCAAGAAACTTGTCTTTTCTTCCTTGGAATCTGAAATGGGAAATAAAGAAATTTCTACTTTAAGAAAGTCTGACCTAAGAATACCTGAATTCGTAATGAAGAGTGCTTGAATATCATTAAAAGCCTACCACGTGCCAGGCTTTTTGACATATATTATCTCAGTTAATCCTCACAACAGTCATACAAGGTATGACTTACATGACTTATATGACTTACATGATATAATAGGCGTAATTATCCCTATTTTACAGATTATGAAAGAAAGGCAGATAAAATTTAAGAGGCTGGCTCAAGATCTTACAGCCAGTGCATGGCAGAATTAGGACCCAGAGCAAAGAGACACTATGGTAGAGTTCCACTTTTAAATGAAAACCTTTCCTTTATCTTCCCACAAGAATTTCAAGATTAAACATGGTCTGCGTAGAAGGTATAGGATTGGAGGACCAAAGTTTTCTCTTTTAGTTCACCTTAAAAATGACCTCCCTTAACCAGTTCTTCAGTCTTCCATGTGCCTACAAGGAGGTGCTGAATCCTATTCCTGCTACCTTTTAAAATAGGTTTAATCCTTTCCATTATATCAACATTCTAAATTTATCAGAAATTAAGTTGATGACTTTATTATCACTATTAGTGGTTTCTTAAATTACCATTTTTTATTCTATCTCATAAAGCTCCTAAGCCTCTTGAAGGTTTTAAATTTTGTCAGTTTCTTTTCCCAGTCCCTAGCACTTTCAAGGTATCCAATTAAAAAGCAAATTAATGGAATTAATAATATGTATGGAATAGGTCACCGTTAAGGTCACTGTCTAATAATCTTCAAAAAGACCTGGGCAGGCAGAGTCCAATAATCTACTTATCTTTGCTTAAAGCAATTTGTTGGATCCTTAACACCTGTTTAGTTGAGTGCTGAGAAGTTATTTGGGGAGCCCGTCTGAGCTACATCGCCCTGAGCTTTCTTTTGTCCTCTCTCCTTCTCTCCCTCTTTTTCTTTCTTCCTGTCTTCCCTTTCCCTTTTCTTCCTTTTAAAATTTTGATTGAAAATCTTTTGGCCACCAGTCTCTGCGCTAAGCACCAGGGACCTAACGGTGGGCAAAATAGACAAGACTCCTACCCTCATGGAACTTACAGTCTGGTGTGGGGAATTAGGCATTAATTCTATCACATTCATTAATGGGTGTAAGATTACAAATTGTGGTGGGCACCACCATGCAGTAAGGGATCTGACTTAGTCTGGGGTTAGGAGACAGCTTCTTTGCATTGAGATATGAAGAAAGAGTGGGTACTAAGGGAAAACTGAGGATTCCAGGCAGCAGAAACAGCATGTGCCAAGGCCCTGTGTTGCCAGGAATCATGGTACTCTGGAAAACGTGAAAGAAAGCTATTGTGGCTGGATCAGATAGCACAAAGGCAGAGGGTAGGGGATGCTTCTTGTGAGATCAGCAAGGACCAAGACACATGCTTTATAAAGATTTTGGCTTTCAGCTGAAGAGCAATGGGAAGCCACTAGCATTCTAAGGAAGAACTGGGGGGTGTGAGAACTGTTACTGACTGATGCACCTTCGTTTGTCTCTGCAGGAGCGATGCAGTCATACACGTGGTCTCTAACATACACAGTGACAACGGCGGCAGGGTCTCCAGCTGAAAACTCGCAACAGCTGCCCTGTATGAGGAGTACACACGTACCTTCCTCCTCGGTCACACACAGGATCCCAGTTTATCCCCACAGAGACGAGCACGGGTAGGTGACTTTCCTGGGATGTTGCCTTGCTTTTACGTTTGATTTGAAAGGGGAGGGTTTACTCGGTAGTGGTTTTCTGAGGACAGGAAGGTTGCGCCCTCTGTTGAGTTCTCAGCGTGCTCTTGCCCCTGTACAACTGTCTCATGCAGTCCCCACAATGACCAGGTGAGGTAGGCGGGTCACCCCCGCTTGACAGATGAGGAAATTGAGGCTGCACCGAGTCCAGTTCCCCAAGGCCACACAGCTGGTAAGGGTCAGGCTGACTGAGCCTGCGTCTGCCTCCTTTAGGAAGGAAAACTGAATACTCCCTCTCCGCAGCTCCCCTGGATGGTCCTCGTGCACTTTGTAGCCTTATAACACAGCTTCATGGTGGGTCCAAGTCTTTTATGACTCGATAGGAGGAGGGCTTCCTCACCCGAGGCTGGAGGTCCCTGGAGGGCAGCAGTCATTCATGGGGTTCAGAGCATCCCCCTGGGTTCCAGTGGCGCTTTGGACCCTGAATAAATAAATCATTGATTTTGCCCATATTTTTTCCCCTAATCTGTAGTGATGTTACTGTGATGAATAAGCTACAGATCCATTTAAAAGGGTAACAGCTTTTTGCCACTTTGCATTGTCTTTATTAAAAGACATTCCTCACACAGTGTCTAATGTGCAGTTATCTGAAAAACACTTATGATGTTAAAAAGGGCCCTTCTTCTCACGAGACTCTGCCATGTAGGTACAGTAAGCCTCACAAGCCAGGTTCCAACAGACCAGCTCTGGGGGATACAGGAGGGGACGGAGGAGGACCGCTCAGGTCCCTTCCACGTGGTAGCCTGAGGCCTGGCTGTGGGCATACTTGAAGTTAATTCCATAGGCTCAGGTGCCCCTGACCCATCAGTGGGGCAGCCACCATTTCCTCACGGGGCCTCCTAGAGTCTTTCCCCACACATTTAAAATCGACTTCGAAATTGTTTCAGAGAGCTTCCGACTCTGCAGAAATGGCACAACAGACACCCGCATGGTCATATGTCAGCGTCTTTGCTGTAAAGATGTTATTAAGAATAGTGGTAATAGTATCCTGTGTTTCCACAAGACTATTTTATAATAGAAAGTGACCCTCGGGGTCATGTGCGGCATTTTTAGTACAGATGTGAGAAACAAGGGTGCGAGTAGCCCAAGGTCCCACAGCTGGGAAGTGGTGGAGCCAGGCTTAGAACCGGAGGCTGACGCCTGGTTGGCCGTGGTGTTTCCCCCCTGCACCAGAAACATGGGAAAGCAAAGGCCTGAACAATACAAAAACAGAAGTCCCAAAGTAATTTCTTCTTTTTTTCCTATTTGACTTCAGGCTATAATATGGGGCTTTTTACCACAACAGGAGAAGAGGTTTCCATCACTAATGATGTTTAGCTCAGGGCTAGTTTTCATTCCCTGCGCATCCGCCGCCGGGTGGTGAGGGAGGTACGCTGAGGGGAGGAGGAAAACCCACCTGGGAGTTTAAAACTATCACAACAAAGCCGCAGAGTGGAGATGGTAGGAAACAGAAAGAAGAAAAATGGAAAACAAAAAGGAAGAAAAGAACAAAAAGGAACAAAAGTAGATGAGGTTGATTTTTAAAGGTGTCAGACTGATTTGTTCTCCCTGCTGTTACTCACAATATTCAGTGTGCCTAATGCGTTTTAGATACACAGGAAGCTATAACTACGGGAGCTATGGCAACCAGCATCCTGCCCCAATGCAGAGCCAGTACCCGGCCCTCCCGCACGACACAGCCATCTCGGGACCGCTCCACTACTCCCCGTACCACAGGAGCTCTGCACAGGTGAGTCGGTGGCCCCACTTGTCCAGGCCTTGGTGTGCATGGTGCCAGGTCTAGTCAATTCAACACAATTAATAAGCACTTTCTGCATACTGTGTGTCTCCAAGGAAAGGACGGTCTTTTCCTCAGTGCCATCTCTTCCCTCCAGTGGCTGCCCACAGTGGGTGCTCAGCCAGAGTTCACCCCTACTTGCTTTCACATACATGGGTGCCAACCACATGTCTTTAGTTCTGTCCTCCCTTTGACCTCTCTCCCAGGAGACAAGCAGCTGCAATGTCTGTTGTCCTTTTTTTCGGGCAGCCACTCTCAGACTGAATCTTTTGTGTCCTCTCCCACCACCCACTCCTGGTGCAGTCAGACCCTCATGGAGTCCTGTCAGGACTGTCATGCCAGCATCATCCTGACTGGTCTCTTAGTTTCACATCTGTTCCTTTTCAGTCCAGCCCAAACACACAACCTTACCAGAAGAGTCCTCCTGAAATGGACCCTTATCAGATCATTCTCAGGCCTTTGGCTCTTCACTGTCTAACAAACCACATTGCTCCTCTGTGGCCTTGGTGAGTGGGGATAGTGGCTGCACCTGTCGCACCAGTGTTGGGTGCTCCACTTGTCTCAGACGTGTTCCTGTGCACTGGGCCCCAAACACAACTGGTCACCAGTTCCATCCAATTCTGCATCCTCGTTGTCTCTGCACGCTCCCTGTCCTTGCCTCAGATCAGGTCTTTATCCAACCTGGATGATGACAAAAGCCTTCCCATCTGTTGCCATGCCACTGAACTTGCCCCATCTCTGGTCCATCCCCAATACTGTAGCTGGAGGAATCTTTTGGGAAAAAAAAGCCAACTGGCGATAACACTGTCCCTCTTTTGCATGTCATCGCTTTCAAAGTCAAGTTCAACTCCTTAGCACGTCTCTCAAGACTCATGATCATCTGGGCTCTGCCTGCCTTTCTGGCCTACCAGCCATACCCCACCTTTGCCCCAACCATGCCAGCCCACGTGCAGTTCCCCCAGGTCTTCGCAGATACTGTTGCCTCGGGCTGGGATTCTCTTCTTCAGCCTCTCCTGCTTGCTGTTCAGGACAAGCATCCTACTGTCTGTGCGGCACTTGCTGACACTGCCCTCGTCCTTCCTCTAGGACCGTATTCGGTGCCACTCCTCTGTACTCACATGGTGCATTGGGCTTTCTTCTGTTGGCATACTTCTCATCACTGACTTTCCTGACACCCACAGGAGACCCCAGAGCTCCCTGAAGGCAGAAATTAAGTCTAGGATCTCCGGGTCACAGCACCCATCAAGAAGAACAGCTAGCTTTTACTGAATGCTGTCCCGTGCCAAGCATAGTGCCGAGCACTTTCCACACCTCCACGGTAACCCTTGCAGAAAGGAAGCGAGAATAACTTGCCCGAGGACTTGAACCCAGGCAGTGTGACCCTGGCTGCCCAGGCTCTTAAGCACCAGCCTCTGTCACCTCTCATCCACTGTTTATTGAACAGAGGAGTGAACAGGAGGTGGGGCAGCATAAACAACTGTGGTGTGTGGCAGGCAGGGCGGCAGGTTTGGGAGGCAAGATGAGAGCTATGCTTAGGAAAGAGCTCCTGCAGCAAGGGCCAAAGGACAATGAAGCAGAGAGGAAGGGGCCTGGCAGAACAGGGAGCGCTGCCAGGAAGCACTTGCAGGAGTCCAGAACAGAGGTGGCAGGACGTGAGCTGGGATGCAGGCTGCGGTTACATCAGCTGTCAGCACAGACCTGCCTCTTGGGGTGGTGGGGGGGCACCGACCAGAGTGTACCCACGGTCCACAGGCACTCAGGGCAAACAGGCGTCTGTTTTGATTTCCATCGGCAGTACCAGGGGGAGCCCTGGTATAATCCCCAGACAAGCCAAGAAGTGGATTCCTCTAAATCATCACCTGGGGCATTCATTATAGGTCCCAACTGCGTCACACAGAGAGGCCTGTTCCCTAGGTACTGCTTCTCTTGGGAGCAGAGTCTGTGCTCCCCCACGGTGACCCCCTAAATGACTTAGAGCTGCTGCCATAGACTGGGTCACACACAGTCTAAGCAGCCCACTCATTCATTCATTCAGTCGCTCTCCCACGACTGTCAAGCGCCCACTATGCGGCAAGCACTGCTTAGCCTCTGAGAATACGGGGAGAATGAGACGGAAGCGTGCCTGCTTTGGGAGAGCTTCGGCTCCAGTAAGGAGACACTGGCAAGATCAAGCGAAAATCCCAGCCACAGCTCCTGGCATTACCTTCCCTCTTTCTTCACTCCCTCATTCCTCCTCATGAAATTTCTGGGGCTGGTTTTTCTGGGGTGTTATTTTTAAAGCCTTTTGCTACAAAAAGAAGCCAAAGGCTTCTAAAGGACCGCGCGGTCCCTGGTGATCAAAGAGGTCGAAGCATCCACCCTGGAAACCACAACGGTCCCCAGCTGGAGCATTATCATTTAATCGCTGGTCCTAATCGAAGGGCTGAGGACTAAACGAACGCCTGTGGAGGAGCCCGCTGAACCCAGACTAGGTGTGGGAGGTGAAAGGGTCCTGCAGCCTCGTCACCACTGTGTCCTGTGGCTCTCAGGCAAGGTCATTTCACGACCTCTGACCCCCACCACCCGCTCATGCCCTCCACTTGGTGCTTAATGCCTTCGTCTCCATTTGTAAAGTGGGGTGGGGAGCCATTAGTTATATAACATCTCTGCCCAGGTCGATGGGTTAGGGTTAGGGTTAGAAGGCTGAGATCAGCACTGCTCCTGGGGAGGGTACTGTCTAAAGACAAAGAATCCTTCGTTTTGTTTTTCATTAACATTTATGGGTCAAGCACTGTTTTAGGCACTTTCAAATACAGAGGCTCACTTAATTCTCAGAGCAACCTCAGGAAGAAGGCATTTTCTCCAGGTGTTAAAGACGAGGAAAACCTCAGAATGTAATTTGCCCCAGGTCATGCATCCAGTAAGTGACAAAGCGGACTCAAAGGCAAATTCTCCAAATCTCAACCCCAGGCCGGTGGCACTGAACACTACATGGTGTGTGTTTTGGAGGGTGTGAGGTAAATTGGAGAGGTTACTGCGGCTGTTCTTAATAAGTTTCAAGTTCCCAAAGAGAAGAATCACACACCCAAGATACTGTGTTTCTTTCCTTTCCTGGCACTTTGGTTTAAGGTTGAGCACATAGGGGAAAATCCACTGCAGGGTTAATTAGTTTTAGCTTTCCAGAGCAGAGGTCAAGCCGTTCTACTCCTGAATACTGAATATCACACTTCATTACATCAGACTCAGTGGGGAAAAGATTAGTCTGAATGGAAGAAGAATCACAACCATAGAATATGGTTAAAGAATGCAGTTGGTCATTAGCACAAGAAACTAACTTCTGCAAGTAAATGCCTACCAGGTTTGCCTTAAAGAATGGATACAACACTTCTGTGAAGTTCAGTAATCGCAGACATCCCAGCATTCATATACACAAAATAACGTGAAGTCATTTGTTTTTTGAAATAGGGCATTGTGTGCCCTTGTTTATACTACTCATTTATACAAGACATGCTTTCTTCATGGGTACTACAAAGGTAAACCTCCAGTCCTGTTTGAATCCTCGTAATTTCTCAATTAGTGAGTCCAGATGAATCAGGCTGCACAGGGTAAGGTTTGAATTATTTCAGAAAAACACCCTTCTTGCAGCTATGCTGCACTTGTCCACACCAAAATAAGTGAACAAGGGATGGTATCAGCTGCCCTTTCCCAGGTTCCCCATTCTCATGCCCAACCAGAAAGAGAAAACAAACCAAACACATGGCCACAAAGTATTTCTGAGCCTCATTCAACACACATTCATGGAACCTCTACCCTGTCAGCAGCCATGAATGTGAAGTGGGCCCTTGAGCTTAAAAGCCATTTGATCAACCAGAAGCAAACTGGCCAGAAAGACACTTAGGGTGGACCAGAAAGTTGTTGCGCATTTCTCGTCTGTATGGCCAAGGCCCAGCCTTGCCAGCCGGTCACGCAGCTCTCACGGCAACTCCAGTGGACCAGCCCAGGGCCAGTGGGTCCTCGATCTCAGTGGCCCAGTGACTGCTACAAAGTTTGCTTAGCGTGCTCCACTTTGGGATAGCATCCTGGGCCGAAGGGAATAAAAGCAGCCCACCATAGTGGTATAAAATCTCTGACTGTAGAGCCAGGCTTCCTGAGTTCAAATCTCAGCTCTGCCTCTGATAAGCTCTGTGCCTCAGTCTCCTCATCTGAAAAATGGAGATAATTCTAGTACCTATTTCATAGGGTTGTTGTGAGGTTTGAGTGAGTTAATAAAGGTTAGAACAGGGCCTAGCTCATAGTTAACACTCTGTGTGGATATTTTCATCATTCTCCTTTGTAACACCACTGTTATTATATTTTCATAATTATAGAATTAATTTCTGTCTTCCTCAACTCTACTAGCTCTGTGAAGGCAGGGACCAGGTCCTTTTTTTCTGACCATCTTATTCCCAGGACCCAGAACAGACCTGGCCCTTGGTGGGTCCTCAGGACATACTCATCAATGAATGAAGGGATGAATGGATCCTTACTCTGGTAGTAAGTTGCTGTGTGACCTCACGTAGATCATTTCCCCTCTCTTGCCCTCAGTTCCCTCATCTGTAAAGTGAGAGGTAGGACCAGGTGGTCAGTCACTAAGGCTCTTCCTTTCATTAGTGGACCATGATGCTATGACTTGAAGAAGACGAATATCCATAATAGTTACCACGTTTTGAAAACTTACTGTGTGGAAGCTCGAAGTGTTTCACATGTATTAACTCAATTAATCCTGACCTGAAGAGCTCAGCAGATGTGGACCGTCTGGCACAGTCTTGGGGGAGCTATGTCCTGGGTGGGGGGCAGATCCCTGTTGGCAGAACTTTGGTCAGTGAGAGCCGCCTTTCATAGGAAAACAGTTTGTGCGCCCGACGGGGGCCACCTTTCACCCATGCTCAAGTAGCAGTCCATTTGGCGAGGGTCAGGGATAAAGGGCTCATTCTTCCCTCTCCAAGTGCAGGAAAGTCAGCCCTCGGTGTGAGTAGTCACTTCTCAAAATAGCACTTCCTAAAATGGTTCCAGAGAGGCCCGGGGTCAGTCTCAGCTGAGATGGACTCACGTCATGGCCCCTTGAGGGAACCTTTGCCCACTTGTGCACACACACGTGCACCTACACGTGCCCACAGACACCCCTTGCACACCTCTCACGGGGTGGGGACTGGTGACTCATCTCCATTTTCACATCAGTAGCAACAGTGTGGGATTTGACCTAGAAAAGGCTAACTTCTGGTTAGGGGCCCTCAACAAAAAGTGCCTTTATCTGGAGCAGAGCTCTCAGGACCCCAGGGTTTGTGCCCAGCGGGCCCGAGGAGCCTGCGTGAACCCGGATGTGAAGTGTGAAAGGTGAGGCGGGTGCTCCCGCCAGACTAAAGAGAGGCCTCACTGGCGGCTTTAATGGCCAGGCCGGGCAGCGGCACTCCAGCCTGTCAGCTCTCAATGGTCTCTTCACCACGGGGAAGACGAGTCACTGACTCATTTGCAATTAGCTGACCTAACGGGACAGAATTTTCCAGGCCGGATTCTGTGGTAACAGAATTTTATTGTCACATTGGAGATATTTTGAGCCAGTCTCATTTCCAGGCAATTACTCTTTTGAGCCTGTGACACAACCCCTGGGCACAGCTGCATCTAGGGTCCTTGATTCGGCACAAAAGACACGCTCTCTTGGGTTCTGTGGGGAGGAGCCTCCAAGTCCACACGGTGACATGGTACCTACACAAGCCAGGCAAGTAGGACTCTGTCGGAAGCATCAAGCTGAGGCCTGGTCAGGGTTGTAAGACCCTGTGGTCTGTAGGGGAGGGGGGAGCTTAAAGGAAGAGTGACAGATTCAAGTTTAATGGCCTGTGTTCCAGGAAAGGAGTGTCTTCCTCTCTGAATTCTCTGCAGTTCAGTTGTGGTGGGTCATGCCTCGTTTGGGCCAGTCAGATTGATGTGGAGGAAAGTTACGAGCTCAGGACCGGGCTTTTCTGCCAGCTCTCCCACTAGCTTGCCATGTGGCGCCTCACTTTATGGATCCTAGTTTTCTGTACATCTGTACAACGTGGGCTTGGATTATATGATCCCTAACGTTCTTTCTAGCGGTAACGTTCTGGTGTTCATTCACCAGATAACTTATGTAGCACCTGCTAGGTGCCAGGCATCATTTCAGATGTTGTGCATATGGTAGAGAACATGACAAAGCCCCACCAGGAGCTTAGGAATATAAGCCAGTGGAAGGAGACAGCTGACAAGCAGGATGCTAAGATCCCGACCTGAGAGTGGGGGGTGAGGCACTTAGCTTGGAGAGAGAGGATGTCCAGAAACGTCTCTCTGAAGAGGTGACGTTTGAGCTGAGGTCTGAAGAATGATGAAAAGGCAAGCATGGAAGGAGCTTGGGGGTAGGGGTGGGGAAGAAGTGTTCTAGGCAGAGGCAACATGTGGGACAAAATTCTCTGAGGTGGGAACCAGCTGGGCAGGCCAGAGGACCAGAGAGGAGGCCTCTGTGCCAGGGAAGGGACATGCATCCGGGGAGCTTACCTGAGAGACTGTCAGGAGGGGGAAGCCGCCTTTTGGAAAAAATTAGAGACCATTTTGTAATAATACTTCTTAATATTACCTATTTAACACCCGGGATCTTGATATCTTGGGCAGGGCCCAATCTCAGTACGGTCTCTTTGGGGTTTAGAATGGGTCCTAGGCTAGAATCCCACCGCCCAGGCCTGAGGGTCCACCGTGGCTGCCGTCCACGCAGCTGATTTGGGGATTATGAAAGGCTCCGTGCGCTCTCCCTGGTCTCCTTGGCAACACCCCTTGGTGCCTTGTCCCCCCAGCTCCCAGATACCAGCTACGCGCTTCTCCCTCTTGCCTACCTGTTCTTCTGACTGCGGAAGGCGTGTTGTCTGTCCTAGGTAGGACAAAACCCTCACTACTAGAACTTGGCGCCCTCCTCCTTGACCTGTGAATAGCTGGTTCTCTTCCCATGCTTTGGGCCTAACAGCCTTCCCCTGCTGCCCCTCGGGCTCCCACTCAAAGAGGCAGAACAGTTCCCCTCTGGCCCGCTCGACTACAGGGGGCACCACTGTTGTCATAACCCCTTCTCCTGGCTGTCTAGGCTTCAGCCTGTCTGTCTCCTTCACAGGGGGCAGCTTCCCACCGAATCCCTCAGGGCTCCACTCTCCAACTGTCAGGGAAGACAGATGGGGAGCAGAAGAATTCCGACATTAGCACATATAGGCGCTCTCCCTACTCGTTGCCCTTGCCACCCTTGTTGACTGGCTCCTGCTCTTGTTGGGGTGGCCCATAGCACAGCAAGGAAATCTTTGTGCTGCCTGGCCTGCAGACCCCGGAGCTCGCAAAGGGAGCCCAGAGCTCCTCCCCTTCCTCCCCTCTGATTGTACTAAAAGCGGCTTATTTGCATAGCTGTCTCGGTAACTGAAAAGAATGTAAAAGAAGCAGCACTTCAGGGGCACTCCTCTTATTCCCGATTCTTTCCAGAACAGCTTCCCCTCTTCTTGTAGCTATTAACACCTGTTTTCCTGGCCTGCACAAAAGCACCTCCCCTCCCATTTGGCTTATCTTGACTCCTTCTTCCACGTTCACACCAAGCCCAATAATTTACCATTTCCTGCTTGTATATCTTCTAGGACTCCAGTGAATGTGAACCAAAAAGAGAGATGTTCTCTGAATGATAGGCACTAATAATAACCTTTGAAGCTGTTGACTTGCTTCCTCTTCAAAAGCCTGCTTTTAGGTTGCAGTTCATAATTGAATTCAACTGTAAAATGCTATTTTTAATGATGTCATTGTGTTTTTCTTGGCAGTATTGTTCTCTTGGGTTGATGGAGTGGGACCTATCACATCTCCTAAAATGATAAAGCTCAAAACCATCCATCCATATATCCGTATCTATTTGGACATGCTGTTCCTCCTGTACACACACACACACACACACACACACACACACACACTCCCTCTCTCCCTCTCTCTCTCTCTCTCTCTCTCTCTATCTCTCTCTCTCTCTATCTCTCTCTCTCTCTCCCCCTCTCTCCTGTATTCCCAGTGGGGTTATTCCTTCTTTTGGGTTTGACTTCCCCAAATATTGCAGATTAAGAGCACAAAAAGTCAGTATTTTTGGTTGAGTGACTATCAGCCTAGCTCTGGCTGTGAAATCCTTTGCATTTCTCCTGTTATATACTTCCTAGACCAAGAGTCAGTCTTTCAGAATTTCACTGATTACTTCCCATCAACTTTCATTAACAGCGTCTTAAGAAATTTAACTTAAACTGTGAACATGACTGATATTGTGTATGTGCAACTTCAAGCTAATTTTAACTTTGTGGAATTTCTTTCCCCTCAACAAGTACCCGTTTAATAGCCCCACTTCCCGGATGGAACCTTGTTTGATGAGCAGTACTCCCAGACTGCATCCTACCCCAGTCACCCCCCGATGGCCAGAGGTGCCCACAGCCAACACGTGCTACACAAGCCCGTCTGTGCATTCCACGAGGTATGGAAACTCTAGTGACATGTACACACCCCTGACCACGCGCAGGAATTCTGAGTATGAGCACATGCAACACTTTCCTGGCTTTGCTTACATCAACGGAGAGGCCTCCACAGGATGGGCTAAGTGACTGCTTTCATAGAAATCCATATTTAATATTAAGAATAATTATTAATAATAATAATAAACTCAACACCCACCCCCCAGAAGAATTTTATCTCAATACATCATAACTCCTGGACTATTCCTAGGCGTCCATTTTCCTAATGAATATGAGGCTGGGATTCAGTGTGGGATGATAAACTTTAGTTCAGAAATGGGACTCACTAAAAGTCAGTGAGGTTGGGTTCCTGTAGCCAAGCCAGACTTGACTGTTTGTATAGAGCACTATCTCGGGCAGGCCGACCTGTCCCTTTTCCCTCTGTTCCATGCCTTCACTTTATGTTGGCAACCATTGCCAGTAAATTACCTATTTTCCTGTTGACAGAAGCTCTTTAGTCTTGAAGGGTGGATACTAGAGACGGAATCTGGTTTGTGCTTTTGGATGGGCACATAATTTAACCAAGAGCATTCACCTTTCCATCTGGCTGTCATCTTACTGTACAACAGACAGCCCCCTCAGATATGTCCTAAGCATCCCTTCTTCCTGGTGGTGTCGTCACTGCTTCCTGGAGCACCAGGGCTAAGTGGAGGTATCTGGAAACTCTAGATTCCCTGTTACACTTATGTCTGTCACAGTACCTGCATTGCCTTGGAATGTAAGCACTGTTTAGGGGGAAGGAAGAGGCCTGTTCTGTATGCCTTAAGTTGAGTGAGGTTTGTAGGGGACCGGTTCTTCTACATGCAAGTATTTGTCCTAAGTTTGCACAATGGCTAGTGTCAGCAAAAGGCAGGAAAGGGGTTTTTAAAGTTCTGAGAGAATGTGGATTTATGGCATTGAGTATCAAACTCAGCTCTGCTATATTAACTCTGTGAATCTGAATGGACCAAACTTTTAACTTACCAAGCACCAAGTGTGAAAATGACTTTCTTGGTTCCTTCATAAGACTATAATAATTTCCGACACTTTGATAGAAAAAAATCAAAGCTGTGCCTTTGAACCTATACTATACTGTGTATGTGGGAAATAAAAATGTATTGTACTTTTGGAAAATCTTTTCGTAGGCATTTTTCTGTTAGATTTGTAGCAAGTTGTGAGGTTTGTTAGAGATTAACATAGGTTTTCTTTCTGTATTATAAAAAACACCAAGAAATTATGGTGGACCTATTACCCTATGGGTAAGAAATAAATGGAAACATGACATCGGATGTTTTAGCAGTTGTTCTGTAAATAAAACATTTGATCACACCACTCAGTGTGATAATCATGTCTACAGCTAAAATGGAAATAGTTGTATCTGTACAGTTGTGCAAGATATGAATGGTTTCACACTCAAATAAAAAGTATTGGAATGACCTGCTTTCTTCATTTTGTATTTGATAATGACCTGTGTGTGTGTGTAATATAAATGACATTCTGAATACTTAGGGTATAAGTAGGCGAAACAAAACTAAGTGGTCTTCTGTGGTTGTGCTTATCCAGCTCCCTGTGATCTTATCATCATTAAAATGTGGATAGGCCACACATGCAGTCCTTAAATGACGATTCAGCACCCACAGCCTGATGTAGGGAACCAGTTCTACATACAAGGATTTACCTGAAGTTTTCATGATGGCTAGCGGCAACAAAGGGCAGGAGCCTTTCAGCTCTTGCAGGGAATATTATTCTTCAATACCAGCATCATTAAGAGGTCCCCTGGTACTTAGTTCATTATGCTTTAATGATCACTGGTTGTAAAGATATTTCAAGCACAGTGCTTTAAATGCCAATAAGCTTGTGGAAAAGAACAGTAACAGTACTAAATACTTAGTAAGTACCAACAAATTCTTCTCCAAAACTGCATTTTGATTCTAGGGTTGGGAAGTGAGGACACAAGAGGGAAAATGATTAAATGTTTTGCCCAAATGTTAAGAGTCTAGGATCTATGAGAAATTCAGAGCCACAGATTTCCAGAAATGGCAGTAGTGACTATTTTAACTAAAAGGCACGAGAATTTGACAACTCAATTTGCATTTTGAAAGATTTATTTTTAAAGCCAAGCTCTTACTTGCTATTACATAACTTACTTATACCTGAAATTTTAATTTTAGGATTAAAATTATACATTTTACATAGCATCCCCTTTAAAAAAATTAGCTTTGTTGTTCTACCAAAAGGAGGCAGATGTTGGATTTCACTCTCTGATGGTAAATTAGTTTGCTCTTTCAGCCAAGGTCCATTAGTTGGCTTTATATGAGGCAAATAAGGGAGAGGACGAATAAAATTTCATATTTAGTCACTGAAAATAAGCCTGAGAATAACCAGACCTATTGCTCTCCTGCAATCCAAAGCTCGTGCTCCACAAACGAATGGGTGTAGTAAGTCTGACTTTCGACCTACTAAGCACAAAAAACTAAGCAATTGCCAAATTCTCTAGCCAGGTAGCAGCAGCGCAGAATAAACACCACCCATGTACAAGTAACAACCACAAGCTCTTTAAATGCACAGATGTTTAGGCAAAAATAGTCACAATCAACAAGAGCCTGAATCCCAGAAAATAGAGCGGTTGCTCGAGGAACTCTGCAGAGGAGAGAATAAGGGCCTCCTCGTCACAGCACAGCGGAGAACCGGGAGTCATCGGTGCCGTAGGAGGAAGGAGGCAGCTTCAGATGAGGCAAGTGGCCACTGGACGCTCTCTCCAGAGCACAAGGTCCCCATGTCTTGGGAGTTTAGCATACTGCTTATGTTCCCAATTGTTCTAAAGCTTCCACTTCAGAACACAGAGGGATCTGATTAGAAGAAGACAACAGCTGCTGTGAGCTCATGACTCAGCTGCATCTTCTCTCCCTCTGGTGGCCCCTAGCCAGCCACCAGGAAGGGAATGGGCAAGGCCGGCAGCTGGGAGCGGGGCCAGCCGCTTGTCAGAGGGTGCACAGAGGAGTCTTGGCAATAAAGGGACCCTGCCCTCTTCAGGACTCTCTCTGAAAAGGACTTGGCCAGCTTGAAGCTGGCTGAAGTCATGAACAGCAGCCAGGATGGCTCGCCCACGTCACAGGCCTGTGGCGTCCCAGGCACCCATCCTGCTGTGTCCTTGTCAGGCCTCTAGTATAGCCCAGGTCTGGAAAGAAAGGGGATCTGTGGCCCCTCGGAGACAGCAACCCAGTTACAGACCAATCAAAACTGTCTGCCATCGAGTGAGCCCAACCTCACTGAGGAGAGGGGCCGAAATCATGGAAAGAGAACTGAAAGGGAGCCGTGGCTTTGCCACCATGTGACCTTGGAGGGGTCACCTCCCCACTGGACCTCGAGCGGACCTCCTCTATGACTGTGACATCCTGAATTATAGTTTGTGTGCTGATGGACCAGGGCGGGCAGATCTGGGTGAGGAGGGTGGACAGCTTAGGGAAAACAAAGAACAGACTGGCAGCTGGGCAGTGATTCAGGAAGGCAGCAATGAGAGAGAAGGCGACGGCTCCACCAGCTGGTGCTAAAGAAACGGGCTGCGGTTCATGCCCAGGAGCTGAGTCCCATATACCTGCACCACCATCACCAAGCAACACCTCTTCCTCGTATCCAACCCCAGCCTCTCTTACATGACTCCACTGGGGATGGCAGTCTCCTGCTATTTCCCCCTCCCTCCAGACTTGTCCTGAATATTTGCTTTAAAGTGACATCAATCAAAATGTCTGAAGTGAATCTGGAGAAGGAAAGAGCAAAAACAAACAGGCTATTTGTCGCAGCTTCTCATACCCCTTAAAGGCAGAATCGAAAGATTTTTAAAAAAATCATGGGAAGGGGCTAGTCTCCCTTTATTACAGGGGAAAGAGTGTGGGGAGGGGCAGCTGTAGATCTCTTGAAGCTCAGAGTTCAGATTTAGTCAAGAGTCTGAAGTGTGCACATAATCATCATAGGAAGCTTAAAAGAAAAAAGGTGGATGTACTTACTGGCTTCAAAGTGAGGTAGAACTGAGATTAAATCTTGGTTCCACCAGAGATGTTACAGAAGGGACATTCCTGCTCTAAGTAGGACTGGACTTTAGCAGTTCTCAACCCTGGCTGCCCGTCAGAGTTATTCTGTCAACTTTATAAAAATACTGATAGGTAGGACCCACCCACAGTCAATACTTGACCTGGAATGTGATGAGGAATCGGTAGCCTTTTAAGCTCCCCAGATGATTCTAATATGCAGCCAGGGTTGAGAAACACCACCGCTTCCACCTTGAAGTTCTAAGATCCAGGGACTGCTCTTCCCCGAATAGGCACCCCAAGTTTCTTTTTTACAGACTGGCACATGCCAGTCATCCACACTGTTCACAGTGTCCCCACAGCTGACAAACCTTTCCCTGACTGTACTGTTTTGTTTGTTCTTCAGCCCAGCCCACCTCCCTACCACTCTGCCGCCTGCCCTCCTAACCTGGCCCTTCTCTGCTTCAGTTCCTTGGCAGCCTCCCAAGCTAAGCCAGCCCTTGTGGTTTCCTCTTCTTCCAAGGAGGTCAGAACCTTTTGTGCTTCATCAGCCTCCTCCCTGAAGCTCTTCCCCCATTCCTCCTCCTGCACCTCGACCACCCCTCACTCCAGCCTTCTCACCCCCATATTTTGCTGCTACTGGTGTAGGTGGGACGGAAGACGTAGGCCCAAGAGTTGAGAAAAGAGCTGTTGCTAGGAAAAGAGTGTGGGTGAAGAGAGAGGGTGGGCGGGAGAAATAGGGCTCCCCAGTTTTATTCCTCCGTTTGTCATCATAAATGCCTCCAGAGCTAAAACCAGTTGTTTTAAGAGCTATTACGAAAAATAACGAGGTCTGACCAAGACAGCAGGGGTGAGAGCATCAGCCTCAGAAGCAGCTGCAGTGCTGATCCTTGATATTTAAAATAGTCTCCTGATAGAAGGGAAAGCCACTGAAAGAAGTTCAGAAGAGTGAATTCTCAAAGAACTGCCAAACGATGCCCCCACCAGAGATGGAATCCGAAATGTCTTGGCCCGGGCTACACCTCTCGGAAACAAACTGCAAGATGTCTTCTTAAGAACTGAAATGTAATCAAGACAGAAGGACAAGCTTTAAATGAGACACGCTTTCCTCATCTCACACTGAGTGACATATGGTCCATTCCTGAAATAGCTCTGCCTCACTCCATAGAGGTTTCCGTTTCTGGGGGTCTGCTGCGTGCCAGGCCCGTCAGAGGCATCATCTCCACTTCTCAAAACCTCCTTGAGAAGTGTCAGTGGTATAATCATTTCTCTTTACAGGTGGAGAGACAGAGGCTCTGAGCAGTTTAGTGCCCTGCCAGAGTCATACACAGTAATGGCAGAGCTGGGATGTGGAAACTACGTTGCCCCACTCCCAGAGCCTGTGCTCTTTCTGCTATAGCGCCCTGCCTTCTTCCTCCTTCCTCCTTTTGTTTCCGCCCCACCCCACCCCCATTCCTCTCTCCTAAGCGGCTTTGCAGTTTTTAAATCAACCTTGGCCGTGGTAAGAGAATCTGCTGGGGTTGACGAGAGTTTCAGAAGTTCTGGGAAAGTTTTGTGTGCTAAATGAAGGCAGATTGTAAGCTGCACCTGAGGTGGCATCCACTCACTGTAAGTTAACAGCAGACCAGTTTTCCCTCCATCACTTCCCAGGGTACATACAAACCAATATGTTATCAAGGACCAAGACTTGGTCATTCTATAGAGAAACAGGAACAAAAGAAAATAATAATGTAAAAAAAAATACCAGGTCACAGGAGGATTTTTATTACTAGGTCAAAAAAGAGCTCTGCAGGGGAGGTGCAATGAGCCAAGTATTCACTAGAATGAAGTCACTGGAGGGGGTGGAGGGGGGCGCTGGCTCCCTCTTGCTGTTCAGGTCACTACCCTTTGACAGCAGTGGCCTCTGACCTCGACAACCCTACAATTCTGTTTTGACTGACCCTGAAACCCATGACAGTCAGATGCAGGCACTGCCCAAAAGTTGCGATAGAGCTGACTAATATGGGAAAAGCTCCCGGTACGTGCCCCCAGCTGAAAGGAGCCGGCAGTTCTTTGGCGGGAGATGCAATTTATTCTGTCCTCCTCCTTTCAGGGAAATGCTAATCCTTCATAGGCAACTGGAGGGGAAGACTAAAGTGTGTTGATGATGAATGACAATAATCCTTTGTCCACTGCCACCTCCTCCTAGGGTTGAACCTTAAGAGTTTAGTCAAATGTTGGTAAGTAAATTAATGCTTTACTGCATACAGAGCTAAAAAGGAAGTGACGGGAAGAAGGGCTGTGAGAATATATTTCCTCTGACATGTGAATCTCAAAAGCTTAATTGCAAAGACATTGATATGGTGTGTGTGTGTGTGTGTGTGTGTGTGTGTGTGTGTGTGTGTGTGTAGTGTTTTAGCCTCCTTACTTACATACACACATATATGACAGTCACTATCCCCAAATTGTCTTAAGTCAAAGCGTGTCAGTGTTAAAGACATTAACTTCAAGGTTTAAAGATCAAAGCGGTGTGTTGGAATTACTTTTCTGTTCTTAAAAATAACATCAGCAACAACAAAACTCAAGCATTTGTGCATCGATAGGAATAACATGACCTTTATCCCCACATCTTCCAACATCATTGTGAGGGAGGTTGCATTTTGTATTCCAGTTCAGCTAACATTTGAGTGGCTATTCCATGCCAGGTCTGCTGTGCTGGCCACTCTGACAGCCATCTCCTTTAACCCTAAAGACATCCTGCAAAGTAGATATTATTATGTTCATCACAGTTGAGAAAATCAATGCTCAAAGAGGGCAAGTAGAGTCCTTTGGCTTTCAAGTCTTCCTCTGAGATGCAAAAAACTGGTTGCCAGAAGGGTTTTAAGGAATTTGACAAATGATGGGCTTCTGAGACTCACACAGTGAGTTTGGACTAAAAACCAGGTTTTCCAATTCCCAGTCCAACTTCTTTCGCCACATTACAGCATTGCCACCCAAAGCGCTGGGTTTTCCCAAGAGGTGTTTGGATGGGATTCCAAGCCAGCGAGATGCAAATAGGTCTGACCCACATTCCAGCTCTTGGATAAATAAAAACTCCTAAAGGGCAGCGCCCATTTTGTGTGCTTAATTTGAGAGCCCCACTGTGGATAGTCAATCAGTATTGAACAACTATAGGTACATTTGCCAAGGACTAACAGCATGGTCTCAATTTTAGCAATTAGAATACTGGGAATACTGTGGAGGAACCTCATAAAGGTGCTGAAAGCCTGGATCAAATAGTCATAAATTTCTAAGAGTTACAAAAAAAAAGCTCTGAAGTCATCTAATTAAACTCTAATTTTATAAATAAGATCCTGAGAAATTAAAATAACGTGCACAAGGGTTTGACACCAGTCGGCAACAGACCCTTTTCTGTCTCCCAGTTCTATTTGTGTCGTATGGTATTGTGAGATAGCCTTTAGGACTGTAACATGTTGTAAGCTCAAGTTGGATTGGCTGGTTATAGAGTCAAAAGTGATAATAAAATGGCTCTCAGATTTAATTTTTCCTTATCCCGCTGACCAATTGACCTCTAAGGAAATCTCCCTTGCTGGCTTTCAAATTCAACCAAGTTGGTTATTATTCCTCAACAAGTGTTTCATTAGTTTTGGCCTCCTGAACTTCTCTCCTGGCATTTCTCCCTATCTGCTAGCCCTTGAAGCTCTCTGTACTATTCTCTATATAGTTCTCCTCCTCCAAGAAGGCTTCTCTGATTACTCTTCTTCCATCAATGTTTATCTTACTTTGATTTGCATAATATTTACATTTAATTTGTTCCTACCTATCAGTAGAAACGATTTGCTGATTGCCTGGATGTTTTTTATATTCCCCAAAGAACAGGATCAATTGATTTTACTGTTTTTCTTTTTTATGGTACCTAAGACAATGCTGTGCTCCAATGAGCACCAAATATTTGTTAAAGGTACAAATCATGTTAATTAACTTTGCTACAAAAGGGAGACTTCATTCTTGATAGAAAATGAAATTAAGATAACTTTTACCTTGCTATATTTTTCTGATTTCTCAAAGACTAATTAGTGAGTCACGTGCACCTAAGTTTGGTAGTCTAGCAAAAAATTAGTTTAGTGGTGGATATTCTACCAGAATATTAGTCCAGTGGTTCTCAACCCTGGCTGTTCATTTGAATCAGCCGGGAAGCTTTTAAAACTACCAATACCCAGGCCTCACCACAGATCAACTGAATCAGAATCCTTGCAGGTATGCCCAAGCAATGATTTGCATGTATCATATTGATATTTTGATTTGCACACATTGATATGTACAACCTCACTCTCATTAACAGATTTGTCTAAAGAATGAACGTGTTCAAATGTGGTTTTGTTGTTGTCCTTAGAATCACAAAATTTTAGAACTGAGAGAGAACCAAGATTCTATCTGGATCAGTCCCTTTATTTTACAACTGAGGACACCATGGCTTAAGAGAGATTGAGAGAGTAGCCTCACATAGTGGCGCAGTGGTTGTTGAGTGACAGTTTGTATCTTGAATTAGCAAAATTCTCTGAACTCCAGTTCTGGAGCTGTAGCGACTAGACCAAGCTGTTTAGTTTTTTAATTTCTGCTTTCTTCTAAAGAAAATGTATAAAAAGTATTACATGTGAAATATTTGGATTCTAAAAGCTGTTAGCACCAGGTGCTCCTTTAAGACCCTCAATTTGGCACATTCCAACTAGTCCATTGTCACGGCAGAGGAAATGCCACCGCAGGATATATCAAAGTCGAAAATAAATGACTAGTAACTATTTGCAGGGTTTTTTCATTGGCCCTGACCTATAAGTTCATAACATTTTATGCTATCAGAGCCCAGAGTGTTTCTAGCCCTTAACTATACCACTTACTAGCACACTTATTGCTTATGAGCAAGCTGATCAACACACTGAACTTCCCTTTTCTTTCTAAAAAGGAAGATAGTGCCTGTCCTACTGACCTTGCATTTTTCAGCTATTACAAGGATTAAATCAGATGATCTACGTGGAGATATTTTGAGAACAGTAAAGCACTATTCATATATATGTACAGAATTATATTACTACATCTCAGAGCAGTGACTTGTGAATAAATATTTGTTGCTTTGATTACCCAGGCTCTAAATCCTAATTCCTTGGCACCAAGCCACACAAGAATCAACAGGAACTGGAGTTACCGCTGGACCAGAGACTCTAGTCACTGAAAGTATCACATAACTAAATATTCAGGGAGGTAAAGTGATGTAGTGACCCAGGATTTAGCTAGTCTAGGCTCTAGTCCCGGAGTCTGCTTTTAACTATTGATTTTGGACAAGTCATTTAATTTTTCTGGGACCAGAGTCTCGTCAGTGGTCAAAGGATGACTTGAATTAGAGTCAAAGATCCTTTTGATTTATAAAATCAGAATATTGGTGCTTAATTAAGATTTACTAAAGTACAATTTCCCAAGCCATTAATTCATGTGGTTTCACATTTTTAAAATCTCTTTTTGGAAGTACAGGGTTGGAGCCTAAAAACATAGCCTATTTCTGGTAAACAGGCATTTCAAACATATGTGTATAAGACCCTCTTTAAAAGAAACCTCTACTCAGATACTTTATGCTTGTTAGTATCCTGCGCAGGAGCCCTTGCTCCAAAAATAAATACATGGTTACCCAAAAAGCACGTAGTACAGTACTGGACAGAGAGTAAGCACCCGAATATTTTACGTTACAGCTCTCAGTGTGAGTCCCAGTTGGTGTAATTTAACTAATCTGAGCCTGATTTCCTATATGTAAATGGGAACAATACCTTCCTCAATGATCCACTGAGATGGTGTATATTAAAATGTTTTGTAAATGATTAAAAAAATAACTGGAAGATATTACTATTACCTAAGGAATACAGCTTACTAACACCGTGACCTTTCCATGAACGTGCTTTGTAAAGAGATAGATTAAAATCTTTCTGACTTTATTATGGACACAGCACTTACCCCAATACCTGGCTCAACAAATATGCTCAATAAAGGTTTGCTGTGTGAAAAGTCTAATCCACAGAAAGACCAAAAGCTCCATGAGCTCAGATTGCATACTTGTTTTTATTTCTAAGTTCTCAGAGCCTAGCACAATGTCTGACACATAGAAAAAGAACCCCTCTAATTCCTCTGTAGCACAGCTCAAGAGGGAGAGGCGAACAGGGTTGGCATGAAAGATGATTCTGGTAAAGGCTGCTTGGAATGGAAAACTGAAAGTTACTTGAATTCATCTACTCTCTAGCAAATAGCTTGGGAGAGCAGAAAGAGCATAGATAGGTTGCAAGTTCAAATTCAGTTTCCAAATTCTGCAACCTCGGTAATCTATTAACCTCTCCAATACTCAGTTTCCTCATATTAAAATGAGAATAGTACCTCCCTCATAGGGTTAAGCACTAAAATGGAAGCTCCACAACAGCAGGGGCTTCATTTTGAGTCCACTGTAAACATACTGAACAGTATTGAACGGTATTGAACAGTGCCTGGCACAGCATAGATGCTCAAATATTTGTTGACTTAATTTGTGAGAAACTGACTGAGATAACACAGGTAAAGTATGTAACAGAATGTCTGCATGTAGCGAACACTGATCAAATGTGAGCCTCCATCATCACCACCATCACTACCATTACTAGTATATCCGTATTATCACATTTACCGGCGGTTGTAGAGCAGCTGCCTTTGGGGAAAGACGCTGATACAAATCTCGAATTCCCCATTTACTGGCTATGTGACTTAGGACAAATTACTTAATCTATTCGGGTTCCTACGGTTCCACAAAAATCTCAAGTGTCGTGAGAAATCACCTCTGAGTCTGCAGTCCCGGCGGCACGCGATACAAGGCGGCTATTATTATTAAGGCAAAAAACCGCCGAGTCCCGTATTTATCCGAGAACTGCCTGCAATTTCCCACATTATTGTAGCTGAATACATAGCATGACCGCAAACAAGGAAGGAAGGAAAGAATTTCAAAGAGACCGAAACCGCTAAACGAGAAAAGAGGGAATTAAACCGGTGCATGACAGTTCCCACCAAAGGGTGCCAGTCTCCGCGGCTGTCAACCAGTCCAACCGGCAAAGGCTCGAGCAGCACGGTCAGCTCCGTAAGGAACAAAAAGGAGGCAGAGCCGACGCTTAGGCCCTCCCCCTAACGGTCTCTGGGCCGCTAGCCTCAGGCGGCCGCCGGACTCCGGTTTCCGGCCTTCGCAGGACCACACTTCCCAGCATGCCTTTGGAGGGAAGTCTTTCCCGCTGGATGACTACTAATCCCGACATGCCATTCGGCACTCCGGTAAGTTAGATGGAAGAGTGGAATGACCCCATTGCACACAGGGAATTGTAGTCCATTTAGCTGCTGGCTCTTAGAGGGGCGGGGAAGAGCCGGGTCGCTCTCGTCAGCTGAGGAGAATGATTCATAGAGGAGGGTCAGGAGAGAACAGTTCTGTCTGTGAAAGCACACTTAAGAGGCTGGACTCTCCTCCGAGGGAGGGAGAGGCAGGAGAGCTAGCAGGGCCTCGGGCCTGACTCCCCCCTCAGGCCGTTCGCCAGGCCTCTACCGAGTCCTGGGCCTTGTCGGGGGTGGCCGCGAGGCGCCGGTTGCTGGGGGACCGGTGACGTCGCGGGGTGAAAGTTGAGGGGCGGTGACGTCGGGCCTGTCCGGGCGGAGGCTGGCGGGTTGGAGGCAGAGGGAGGGAGGGAAGGAAGGAAGGAAGGAAGCTGGGAAGAAGCGAGCGAGCGAGTGGGGGCGCGAGGCGTTTACCTGGAGGCAGCGGCTTGGGCGCGCAGAGCGGCCGCGGCTCCCCCGCACCTGCGGCCATGGATGAGGAGCGCGCCCTCTACATCGTCCGGGCCGGCGAGGCGGGGTCTATCGAGCGGGTCCTGAGGGATTACAGCGATAAGGTAAAGAGCCCTGGCCCCGGGCGTGCGGTATAGCACCCTTGGGCCGCCCCCCGGGCTTGCACATCGCATCCCTCCCAACCCCCCTCATTCCGGGGATGCGCATTGCTCTCCCCTGAAAGCGTTTCCGGCTTGGGCATGCGTGTTTGTGCCCCCAGCCTTTTCCATCCGTGCATCCTGTATCCCCACCCCCTGCCCCCACCCTAGCGCCCACCCCTCTGATTCCGGCCCAGCAGTGTGTCCCACGGTCCCCTTCCCAAGCGTGCAAGTCACACCCCCGGAATCCGTGAGCGTGCGTCTGTGCCCCTCTCATGGATGCATAAATGCACGCGAGTCCTCCTCACCTGCATAGCTTAAAAATAACGTGTTTCTGTGTATAAACACGGGCCTTGACATGCATAAAACGTATCGGCCACGATGGCAGTTCCTTATATACGTACAGGCCTGTACAGTTTTCAATGCGTGATGTCTTATATATATGGTCCAACTTGATTCTCAGAGAGTTTACAGGGTAGATAGCATCATCCTCCCCATTTTATAGATGAGAAAACCGAGGCACTAGGAACTGAAATCACGCCAAGGTCATGGACATACTATGTTGTAACTGGGGGCAGACTAACTCCTAATAATACCTGTTGTTTGTATCACATTAACAGCTTTCCCATCCATTATCTCCTTCAATCTTGAGAGCAATCCTGTGAGGTTTTATCTGCATTTTGCAATTGAGATTCTAGATCGGTTAAGTAACTCGCCCAAGGTCATACTTCTGAGCTGGGATTCCAACCTAGGTATTATTCTTTCCACTTTACAACTCTGCAGGAAAAAGGTATCTTATATATCCCAGTCACTTCTCTGAATGTCTCTTCAAGCAAGACCCGTTAGCTCTCCATTACTTTACCTTCCAGGAGTTTTATATGCTCACTTTTCAAGGTAACATACCACACCTTTATTCTTCCATTTAGAAGACCACTTTATAGAAATAACTGACTTCTGTGAAAACACACCCAACACCATGTCACACCCTAGATATAACATCTTTCTTCCTTAAATTTGCCTCCATTCATAATTTCCCTTTCTGTGTTTCTGTGTTTGCTGTGTGCCCACCACTGCACTTCCATACACTTTGTATTGTTGAGCTGCCAGTATGCCATTTCTGTTCCGTGTGGAGAAGATAAAAAAAATAAGGCACCTTCACTCCCATTTAGTCTTCCCAACAATCCTATGAGGAAAGTGGTGGTATTCCCATTTCACAAACGATAAAATTTAGGATGATGTCACCTCAAGTCCACAGAGTCATTGAGAGATGGGGCTGAGATTTGAATCTGGGTTTTCTGACTGCTCTTTTAGAGTACCATGCTGGTTTCTTTGGGAGGATGCATGGATTCAGTTCTATTCATATCTTAGCTTCCTCACTTTCTGATACGCTTTACTGTTGTGTATCTGCGTAATTTAGGAGAAATTAATTTAATGCACAGATGTACATATTGTGGAGATTACAGTCATCCCTTGGTATCTGCAGGGGATTGGTTCCAGGACCCTATACCTCCCCCATGGATACCAAAATCCATGGATGCTTAAGTCCCTTATATAAAATGGCATAATACTTGCATATAACCTACACACATCCTCCCTTATAGTTTAAATCATCTCTGGATTACTAATAATACAATGTAAATGCTATGTAAATAGTTGTAAATACAATGAAAATACTTTGTAGCTGGTTGCCAGTTAATTCAAGTTTTGCTTTTTGGAACTTTCCAATTTTTTTTCCAAATATTTTTGATCCATGGTTGGTTTGAATTCACGGTTGTGGAACCTGCAGATATGGAGGCCCGACTGTATATTCATTCAACTTGATTTATAATTGCCTTCCAAAAAAGATTTGAGGCAGCTACAAACTGATTTTCAAAAGAAAGAAATACAACAGAAAACTTGGCCATTGTGTTGAATCAAGTAGTGTTTATTTAGCACTTATTATATCCCAGGTATCCAGCGATAAATAGGAACTTTCTTCTATGCAGAAGGGAGGAGGAAAAAACCTCGAACTGGATCTTATCTCCTCCTTCATTATTTTCTCCTTCCCTTCATGGCTAAACTAATTAGAACTCCAGATTTGCTTCCTCCAGTTTATCTCTTCCTCTCCTTGATCTCCCTCCAGGTTGGTTTCCATTTACCACTCCTGGCCAAGTGCTGTCAGAGCTTAAGTTCTGGACATCCCCAGCTCTCCTTTCACATTGGGAATGGCTTTAAAGTTGTAATGCCCAGTGTGTATCATCTGGGGTGGTATTTTGGGGACCACGCTTGAGAATGCTGTGTCTTGACGTGGACCGGCGCGACCAGCTCCTTCAGAGAAGAGCTCTCATGTTTAATGCTGATTATAGTAGGTCCAGAGTACAAAGAAAATAGCTGAGTTTTATGTTGGCAGTGGGGCATTGCCCCTCAAGGCAGGAGACACTAGAGGCAGATGAAGAAGAAGGGGAAGCATGATTGCAGTGGTCTGGCAGTAAGAATGGGGAGGTGGAATTAAATTGCCCTGCTCTATGGGAAATGGAGTCTGAAACCCTGAAAAAGCACCTGGTTATTACCATGTGCCTCATTTTCCTTATCTGGAAGCATGGATTTGGGAAATGTTTAAGAGTGAAGTGATTATGGGGCATTGAGGAGTCTAACCAAGAAGGGAAATGAATGATGTAGAGAGAGAATGATTGGTTTGTCGTTCTCAAAAGAAGGCAGCAAGTGTAATGGAAAGAAGGTGGAATTTGGAGTCAGATAAATCTTGGTTCAGATCTGCCATTTATTAGTGTCATGACTATGGACAAGTTATTTTAAGGCTGAGTCCCAGTTTCCTTACCTGTAACATAGGGTTCTATCACCTAAGTTATTATGAGACCTGAATTAAGTGAAGTATAATGCTGAACGCTGTGCATAATGCATGTAGGAGGCATTCACTAATGGTCAAGGTGCTCAAGAGGTCCTGCGGCAAGAGCACGGGTTCTGGAGCCAGACTGCCTGAACTCTGATCCCCGGCTTACCATCCGCGTGGCATAGAGCAAGGTACTTAACTTTGCTGTGTCTCAGTTTCCTCATCTGCCAAACAGAGATAATAATAGTACCCACATCATAGGTTTGTTGTCAGGATTAAATCACTTATATGTGTAAATCATTTAGAACAGTGCCTGGCACTGAAGAAAAACCCATAACTGTTAGTTTTGAACAAAAAAAAGTCAGGAATTAAGCATGTGGCATGGAGTTGACATAGCCTGATAAAAAAAAAATTAGAGAATATACTCCATTCTTTCTCTTTTTCCTTGACCCGTGCACTTTTTAATGGTTAGCAAAATACCTTGTACCATGTTTAAAGTAACATTTACCCGTCTGGCTCCAGGTAACATCTAATGTCTACTGTGTTAAGGAGATTCTAATTTTCAAGATTTCTTCCTTCATTTACTGACCCTTCTTGTCTTGGGGAGAAGGAAGATCTATCTATCCTAGAAAAAAATGAAACTTGTCTGTTTCTCAAGGGCATAATGCAAGTTGACTCAGCATAGGAAAGTATTTTTTAAAGATAGGAAGAGTGGTTGTTCTTTTTCACTTTCAGTTCATCTAATAGCATTTATTGAGTGCCTGCTATGTACTATGTATTATCCTACGTGCTTTCACATGTCATCACATATTAAAACTTATGAGGGTGACTGAAGTATTCTCCCTTTTTTTCGGGACTAGGAAATTGAGGTTCAGAAAGACAAAGTAACTGTCTACAGGCCTTAGGGCACATAGCTAGAAGTGGCCGACCTAGTCTTCGATTCAATATCCAGGGCTCTTTTTGCAAGGCCCTGTTGGCTTTCCACTGTCTATTCTGTGTTATTGAGCACAGAAGAGAAAGGGTTTTCAGGACTATTTCCTTTGGCTACTGTTGGGTCGCAGTCACCCCACTCCAGTAATAGAATGAGCTATTATTGTGGGAAGTATATATTGCTCTAGTCTAGGCTGTCCAAGCTTCTTCTCCTCCCCTAGGGCTTGTTCTGCTAACAGATTTAGTAGAGAGATTGGTTGGCATCATTATGATTATCAACAACAAACAGTGATCAAGAGCCTTGAGGGTGCATAGTAGTGTCTTAGTTCCTTGAATCCAGGGTATTTAGACAAGAAGGAACCTCAAAGATAATTGGGTCCAACACTCTCAATTAATAGGAGAAGAAACTGAGGCCTAGCATCATCATCAACTATGTTGATAACCAGAGAGGTGGCTTGGTGGCCATAGAGGCCACCTAGACATATGATTACCCCTTAGCAAGCTCCAGTAGGATTCCATTATGGAAGTGTGGTGAGTTTATGGCCAAATGAAAGGTAAAAGTTATTTAAGATACAGACAGGCATGTAGGTCTCTGAGAGTAGTCCTCATAAGAGAGGAAAACAACACTGATAGCAGTGAGGTCTTTATTTATGTGCTAGAAGAACCTGATTGATAGGGACCTAATATTGGGACAGTTCTAGAAGTACAGCCTCCACATTTGAATAGGATATATAAATATCCTGGACTATGTAAGAGGACTTTTTGTTTTACACTTTGAGGTTGCTTCTGAATGGATTGGCATATTCTAAATTCAATTTGTACTGCCTCACAATACCAGTATATTTGCTAATTAAATTAAGCCCTCATGTTATTTAGGGCTTTTGAAAGCTTGCTTTCCTTCCTTCCTTTATTTCTTTTTTTTTTTTTAAATGTTGCGATTTTGTAACAGGATCAGCCTTGCATTTAAAAAGAAAAATAAAAATTAGTCCTTGATACTATTCTAAATTATCACCTTGAGAGATTTAATTCTATGTAGAAACCTTTTAAAAGATATTTTTATAACTTAACAAGGGGCTTTCCAAAAGACGATTTCTTTTTCTGTTCCCTTACCATAAACGCAAAAAAAAAAAAAAAGTTTAGGAGAACTATTACATTGGCAACTAGGTACATTTATTCCAGATAATGTGTGGAATTAATATTTCACATATAATGGCAAAAATTAAGTTTCTTGTTTCTAAGTGCAATTATGTGTTTTCATTTGTAGTGAACCTTTACTAAGCTTCAGTTTATAACCATACAATCTAATAATTCTTGATCTTTTATTCAATGTTAGTTTTTACTAAACCTTGGGCCTGTAGATTCCTAAGTTATAGTCTTTGTTGTTTCTTCCTTTTCTTCTTTTCTTTCTTTCCTTGCTCATTCATTAGTCTATTTACCTTTTATATAAAATTTTTCTTTTAATTGTAAAAATAATATACCAACAATGAGTTTTGTCAAAGGAATCACCAGCAATTCCACCAACCCTATATAGTTGTTTTTATTTTTGCATTTTAACACTCAAGCCTTTGTTTGAAATCATCCATACATTTATGTAGGTACTGTCATCATAGACATACAGTTTGATGTTTTACTATTTTTCCACTTACTGCCATCATAAATAATTTTTCATGTTGTTATAGAACTTTTTAACCATTTTTTTTTTTTTTTTGCGGTACGTGGGCCTCTCACTGTTGTGGCTTCTCCCGTTGCGGAGCACAGGCTCCGGACGCGCAGGCTCAGCGGCCATGGCTCACGGGCCCAGCCGCTCCGCGGCATGTGTGATCTTCCTGGACCGGGGCACGAACCCGTGTCCCCTGCATCGGCAGGCGGACTCTCAACCACTGCGCCACCAGGGAAGCCCTAGCCATATTTTTAAAAAAATGGCAGTATAATACTCTCTCAGATGAATGGACAGTGATTTATTTCATCAGTCTCCTATTGTTGGATATTCAGGTTGTCTCTTTTTTTTCTTCCATAATACTCGATAACACTGCAGTGAATATGATTACATATATAATTTTTCTCTCCCCTGGATGATCTCATTAGGATAAATTTCTAGCAGTAAAAGTTCTGGGTTAAAGGCTGTGAATATTTTTATGGTTTCTATTAGGTGCTGCCAAATCACTTTCATTTTTGAAGTTGGTGTCAATTTGTACTGCCTCCAGCAATATCACTCCTGGATTATTGATGCCCATTTCTCAGAGGGCTTTATATCCTCAGTCTTGCTCTTCTTTGATCTGGCCTGTAAACTACCACCCAAAATATTCTTCCAGAATGAGTTCACACCTCCTTCAGAGTCTTCCCCTGGTTGCCTGTCACCTATATGCCAATTCAGGTATAAATTTTTAAATCCAAGGCCTTACCACCTGACATCCATTTTAATTGTTTTGCAAACGGTATGTGAGGCAGCTTCTCTTAGGTTTCCTCAAATGGCCCTTCTCTATTACCTCTAAGTCTTCCCTCTGACCATTTCATACTTTCAGAACTGGTTCTCTGTCAATATTTCTCCATCTCATTTAATTTCAAAAATTGCTTCTTCTGCGAAGCTGTCAATGCAGAGCCACCTGTAATGATGATATCTTTAGTACTTACTGTGTTTAACTCCTGGTGGGTTGCCATGTTGCCAATGAGAAATACAAAGGAAAGGCAGAGAGAGATGTTCAGTAAAGATTTTTTTAAATGAAAACTTAGGATCCATAAGAGCACTTGGTTCTCTTGAATAAAACTTGAGAAGAGATTGAGGAACTTTATGCTCTATTTTTTGGGTACCATCACTCTCTGGCAGTGGACAGCTCAACTTACTCCATTCTCTGTTTCAGCTACAGAGTGGAAAATATAGTGTTGCCAGTCATTTCAGGAGAGCCATGACATTCTTTTCTTTCAAATATTTTTCCTCAATATCATTGGCATCATCATTATTATCATCCTAATAGTTACTGAGTGTTTACTATCTTCCAGGCACTGAGATGGTACATTATATGTCGTAGCTGTTTTAACCCTCATGGCAGCTTTGTGAACTAGGTACCCCCTCTTTTCACATGGGAAATACAGTTATAATTTGTTACTTGCTTAACTAATAAGTGGTGGAGCCATGATTTAAACCCTCATTCTTACAGAATTACTTTTATGAAATGCCAGTCTATCAATTTCTTCCCTATCTACAATTCTCTGGTGATTTCTTATTGCATATGATAAAGAAAGTACAAACTCCTCAGCAACATTGGAAGATCCTTCCAAACCTCTGTCCGGTCTACTTTCCCATTCTCATCTTTCTCCACTCCTCTCATCCCCTAACATGTGTCCTGTGTTTCTCTCTGACAGAGCTGCTTATTTTACAAATACATCATACCACTTCACAGATGAGCCTTTGTTTCCATCCCTAGAATGCTTTCCATTTGCCTGGCAAACTCCTATTCATCCCTCAAGGTCCAGCTCAAATGTTCTGTACTATATGCAAAGAATTCCAGATTTCCCTCGGTAGTTAGTGGCTCAGTACTATGTCTCTTCTGTATATCTTTTTGCTTTAGTCTTTTGTACTGCTTTACAATTATTTGCTTACATGCCTCTCTTACTTTAATAAGAACTTTGAGACATGATATGGGAAAACAACTTTTTTATAGACATTAGGTATTTTTAAACATAGCAAAATCAAAAATCTGTGTATTTAAAATGACACTGTTTCCCTTTTTTCTCTCTTCAGCATAGGGCTACTTTCAAATTTGAATCAACAGATGAAGATAAAAGAAAGGTAAGCCTTGGTGTTACTCTGTGTGTGTGTGTGTGTGTGTGTGTGTGTGTCTGTATGTGTATGTATTTCATTCACGGACTTGATAAACAGTGGACTTGATTTCATCTGATAGTTTACTTTTCAGTTTCCCTTCAGTTTGGTTTTTAGAAACTCTGAGAATAAAGACAAGTGCCAGGTTTAGTATGGATTACACATAACACCCTCCTGCTCCATCCCCATAGGACCATTACATTTGCATAAATCAGGGGAATGGGAAGGGTTCAGAGGGGACTCCCATCCATATCTTCTCATCTCCAGCGATTAACTTTGTTTGGTGGCAGGACTGCAGGCTGCCAAAAATGCATTGCTAATATTGTAATATTGGGTTTATAGTAAAGCTTGGCTTTGGGTTAAGTTGTGGAAAAACAGCTATTCATGCAGCTGCCCCTCAACCACATACTGTTCCCTGCACTGGCAGTTATTTATGTTGTCAGCAGTTGTCTTGGTCACTGACTTCATGGGCAAAGAGGAAAATGGGGTCAAGAGGCTTAGGAATAGAGGAGTTATTATGAGAGGGTGCATCAGAGATAGAGCTATGAAATGTCATGTTGGTCTGTTGGGGTCGCCCGTGGTTGCTTTACTTAGTTGATTAGAGCATGATGCTCAAGGAGAAGCTCACCAGTTCTGCCTGTCTGTTTGCTGGGCCCTATACTGCTATCCCTGGCCTCACAAATGCTAAGACCAGGTAAGAGAATGACTGAATCTGTGTAAACGTATTGTTGCTGCTAGAGAAATAGCTTGAATCCGGTGCTTTGCTGGTAGTGATTTGATCATACCTTGAAATCATCCCTCTATTCACCTCCACCCCCATATTTACTGTCTACATCCTGCTCACTTTGCCTCTTAAGATTTCTCAGTACATTCTCTCCTTAACCCCGGCCCTAGTTCAGTCCTTCATCTGGATTACTGTACCAGTTTCCTAACTATCCCTGCTTTTCCCAGTTATATGTCCTTTCAGTCCATTGTCCATAATTCTGTAACAACAATCTGACTGTGTGATGCCCCCTTGAGTAACTTTGTTTGTCTATAGAATAAAGTTCAAGCTTCTTAACATGACCTAGATGCTCAGTGATCTGAAGTTTGCCTACTTTTTGCAGCCTATTGGTTGCTTCTCTCCCTTGTAATTTATGCTCTAGCAATATGAAATATTTCCAGTTACATACACATCCCCATCCCTTCTGTTTCCTACTTCCTACCTTTGCATATACTGGCAGTATGTACCAAAATTACAGATGTGTTTTGCCCTTTGACCAGGCAGTGTCACTTTTAGATCTATTCTGTGGACAGATTGAAATAAAGTAAACAAAGTTATTCACTGAAGCATTGTACATAGTAGCAGACGATTGGAAACAATAAAGCCTCCAGCAATTAGGGAATATTTGCAGAAACTTGCATACATTTGCATAATGGAATATTGTGCTGTGGTAAAGAGGGAGGAAGAGGGAGAAGGAGAAAGACTGTTATGTGCTAATGGGAGAGATAGTTACATGAAAAGAAAAAAGAAACAAGGTGTTAAAAAGAACATGTTTTTAATATACTCATGATAGGTATTCAGGCTAGGAAGGCAGCTGCTATTTGGTTTAGTTGGGAGGATCCGTACTATATAGATTCTGTGGTGCCTTGTAAATCTGACACTAGAATCTTTGGTAGTGCTTTTACTGGTCAAAATAAGTGCATGAAGACAGAGATACCCCCCACGCCATATGACTTTCAGTTAAGGGGAAAAAAATTTCCCACACAGTTATTAATAAAGCATGTTTGTTTCCTGTAGGATAATAGCAAAACCTAACATTTTCCAAGTATTTTACTGCCTTTTAAATCTTTGGTGACAGTAACTACTGTACTAGTGTTACTTTCAGTATTACGTGTAGATTGCTGCTTCCTGGGAGGTCTGATATAAACAAATGTCATTAGGGACCTAGCTAGGTAATCTTCATTAATGGAAAAACATTGGCAAACAAAACTATTTCAGTCTCCAAGGGTTAAAACCATTAGAGACTCTTCATGCCTAAGTCCCTAAAAAGACTTTGAAATCAAAATTATTGGACTTCTCTAAAGGCTCTACATCCTAACAGCCTTTTAAGTTCCCAGTGTAGAGAGGCATGGAATAGTAGGCATGTCTCCAACATTAAACCCAATCTTAAAATAAGAGGAACTCAAATTACCATCCAGTTTGTTTTGCTGCCCTAGTTCTCTTTTTCTTTCCTAAACATGTCTCTGGAGCCTTCTACCAGCAGCTCCTTGGTAACAGCAGCGCCCCTTTCAATAAACTACAGGTGCTGTTGCTCTGAAAAACACACCTCTCTTATGTAAAACCTTGTGGCAACCTATAAGTAAATGTAAGGAAATAGAGCCTTTCAAAAAATAAAACTTGATTATACGAACTTTGTAGGAATTGGTTATAAGGTAATGATCCTTAGACCTAAGTCCTAACGCGTAGCATTTTGCATTTTTAGAAAGATTTGCTTTTCATTAGTAATACAGTAATGTTGTAAGTATGGTGAGAATATCACCATCCCAGTTTTATGGATAAGAAAACTGAGGCTTATGTTAATGACAACTTGTTAACACTCATATCACTCGTAAGTGGTGGAGCCTCAAATAGAGAACAGGTTTTCTGGCTATTGTGTGCAGCTCCTTCACTGCTCAGTGCTCCATGGCTCCCATTACCACTTGAGGTATATCTCAGATGGTTTGAAATTATGACTCAGTACCTTGTTTTATCTCTTATTTCATACCTTGAGACACCATTTAGGCAACTAGACTTAAACTGGAAAATATCAAAGGAAATTACCAACTAGGAATGCTTAAATTTTTCCGGAGAAGTAAAGTCAGATACAATTGCTAATGTTTGTGCATAGAATGCAAATAGTTCCAGGTGCGTGTGGCTCATGATATATTTGGGTATAAGCACCTGTGCTTATTGAAGCGTTTGCTTTACATCTTCTCTACCTCAGTTGGTGGCTGTGATTATCTACCAGCACATAAACACATATACCATGCAAATATGTAGGATGGAGGGAGGTATGATGAATAATCTGAAAATTTACAGCTTGAGGAAATGAAAGCTCTTATATTGGTTTCTAAAATACAACTGATCTCAAGGCCAATAAAGAGAACTAATTGCAATAAATGTTGAAAAATACTGTCATAAAATGATTAAAAGAATTGCAGCTCTTTCACCTGTAAGATAAGAATACAACCATATTAAATGCAGAAAACTTCACTTGTTGTCTGAGATAAACCTTTATGTATTTAGTAATTTTCCTCAAAAGAGTGAAGTTAAAAATAAATTTCAAGCTTTTATTTCATTAACTTCAAACTCACATAGGTAAGCTCATACTTCTGTGAAGGCAGAGAGTAATTACTGAGTTGAGAACTCTTTGAGGATGAAAATTCTGGCTTACTTTTCTTTGTATTTTCAGTCCCCAGCACTGCATGTGGCACAAAATAGGCACCTACAGTAAACACCTGTTAAATGAATAAAGGGGACTTGGAGCTTGAGTGGAGGCCAGAATTCCTATAACTTGTACATACGGTTTGGTTTTGAGTTTGATATTCTCTTAACTAGAGAGCAGAATCTCAAGCACATTTCATAATGTTATTTACTGAAAAAGCAGAATACAAAAGTATTCATACAGAATGATCACAACCATGTAAAACTAATAAAAACTATGCAAAGAAGATTGTCTACAAGGAAATTCACTAAAACAGTGGCTTAGCATTATTACTGTGGATGATATTTTAATTTCTCTTTTCTGTATTTTGAACTTTTCTGTTATAGTAAATGATAATGATATAAGAATATGATAATTACATATTATATGTGATAATATATTCTTTTATAGTAGTGTGATTGGGGGCATAAGCAAAGACCAATATACTTTTTAATCATTTATTTTCTTTAAAATTGGGCCTTTGTGATTATCTTACACATTCCTTTTGGGGGAACATAAAAATGTTACTAGGTTTGGAGGTAGTATCACTTGTGGAGCCAGTTTATGGAGTGAAATAAATTTATTTGAACACAAAAGTCCATTCTACCATTTGAAATATTTCTTCTTTTTACTCTTTTTCCCCAAAGTTGGATGTACTTGGCATATTAGTAGAGATCTCTGTAGTCCACAAATATTTTTTCAGTAATTCCTGTGTGCCAGGTCCTGCGTTAGGCCTTAGTTCCTAAGTTGGCTACTTTCCTATGGTGTTTGGTTTGGTGCTTTCTCAGCTATGGATGCATACTGAGGGTTGCCATTGTGGACTATAGAAAATGAACGGGTAATTTTCCATATTAGAGTCCCCCAAGGAAAATGTGCCAAGATAGAACCATCAATCCTATACTGTGAATCCATGCTTAGGAATAGCTTGAGGCATGGATGCTTGTTCTGAAAGCCTTTTACACTTAGTTTAGTTATTTGAAATTGTTAAACTCCAGTTTTCACTAAAACAAAATGAGCTTTGTGTGTCTTGCAAATTTGACTCAAATTTTATTTGATATCTTCACCTTAGGGAATACTTTGATATATGATGCAAGTACAATTCTCATTTAGAAACCAATAACTTTAAAAGATAATCCTTTTTAACATCTTGATTTCTTTAAAACACACAAACACACACACTACCAAAAGCGTTCTAAAACTTTTACTTTTTAAAGTTTCTGTCCAGCTGGATCTGGCATAAAACTTGACTAGAAGGCTGAATTACATCATAGGCCAGGATGAATGCCTCACAGTAGTTCAAAAATGAAACAATTTAAACTTCATTTCAGACTCCATTTTTTATTTTAGATGTTTTGCCAAGGTATTGAAGGACTAAATGTGGGAAGAAAACAGAACAGCCCTTCTGATTTAGTAAGCCATAGATGTGGCAGTCCATACATGATCTCTGTATGGATCACTTTTTAGGATTTCTGCCTGGGAATGTTAAGAGTAGTATCTCTGATTTACATTTTAGAGTTTCGGATCCTTTTTCTCATATAGAAAACTCATCAAGAAGTTCTGCTTCCAGCCATGACAGTGTGAGAGCTTTATGGACCTGCTCCCCAATGAAACTGGTTATTTTTAAAGAAACAGCCATTTAAAGTCTCTGGAAATAGTCCTAAGAGCATGCAGTCAATAAAGGAACACTTATTCAGGACAATCTACTAAAACTCAGTCAGAAGAGTGAAAGTCTGTGGGATTTGAACCGAGACCTGCTCCCTGTCTTCCCACTCTCAGTGGAGAGAGATGGAAACTCTCCTCCAAACTGATGGAGCCAAGAACACGGAGCTCCCACTTCCTTCAGCTCTCAGTTGGAAGGCTGTCTACCCAGTAGAGACAGGGGTAAGGTCAGCATTTCTCATCCTGCGTGAGCTACATGTCGCTGGGACAAAATTCTGGGTGAATACAGCCGAGAGGTGGGGTCTCCCTCCTTTCACCCAATCCCCACTCATGGGACAGAGGCTCTACCTTGGGTAGGGCACCATTGAGAATATTAGGGCCCCAGTTGCACTCGCCCTGGCTGGTGGGACACAGGTTCCACCCTGGAAGAGGCCAGCTGAGGAGTTCTGGGTCTGTTGTTCCCCTGTCCTCTCCAGTTGAGCTCTCAAGGAGGTGTCACTCAGAAAGAAGCATGCTGTTGTCTCCGCCCTCAGCATCAGAACCAGGCTCAGGAATTTTGCCCAGAGGAACATGCAGAGCTTATAACAGTGAGCTCTGAATCTCTCCCCAAAGGAACCAACTTAATTTGCAACAGTGTGAAGTTCCTGCCTGAAAGTACAGGTTGTGGTGAAAGGAAATTGGGAGGAGAGTGACAGATTCATTGGAAATATAAGGCTAACCAGACGGCTAGGTAGTTTGCTAGAAAGAAAGTAGGAAAGACAGCTGGGAGGAACCCTCCTGTAGTTAGAACAAATCTTAAATACTTACCTCAGGAACTATCTCTTCAAAGGAGCCCTAATAAATTGGCTCAGTTTGTAGAGTAGTTTATGCCCCAAGACATTGTTGAAGACAATAGATCAATCAGCCTGCAGTTAGTGGAGCTTAACAGCTGGGTGTGGTCAGGGAAAGAAAGTCAAAAGAGAGGCCTGCCAAAGCCACTGTTATCCCAGGATGACTGTGGCATACAAAAGGGTGAGCCCTATGAGGAGGAGCCCTATACATCTGCAGGGAGGAGGAGGAAAATATACTTAACTAAAATAATTCAGCCAGTCACTGAGCAAATAAAAAAATAACAATAGCAAATCTTGGAGGGTATAAGCATTACCCAATGTTGATATAATATATTATCTAAAATGTCCAGTTTCAAAAAAAAAGCCATGCAGAGAAACAGGAAAGAATGAGCTGTGCACTGGGGAAAAAGCAGGCAATGGAAACTGCCTGTGAGAATGACTAGATGTTGGATTTAACAGACAGACTTCAAAGTAGTCATTATAAATATATTCAGAAAACTGAAGGAAACCATATTTAAAGAAGTAATGCAAGGTTTGATGACAATGTCACATCAAATGAAGAATATCAATACAAAGATAGAAATTATTAAAAAGAAAAAGAACCAAATGGAAATTTTGGAAATGAAAAGTACAGTAACTGAAAAAAAAAAATCACTAAAGAGGCCCAACACTGGGTTCACACTGGCAGAAGAAGGAATAAGCAAACTTGAAGATAAATCAATAGTGTAAACAAGGTAAAGAACTGAGGAAAAAGAATAAAGAAAATGAACACCTCAGAGAAATATGAGACAACATTAATATACCAACATACACATAACTGGAGTACCAGAAGGAGAGGAGAGAGAAAAGAGAAGAAAAAATGTTTGAAGAAATGATGTCTAGGGACTTCCCTGGTGGTGCATTGGTTAAGAATTTACCTGCCAATGCAGGGGACACAGGTTTGAGCCCTGGTCCGGGAAGATGCCACATGCTGTGGAGCAACTTAAGTCAGTGCGCCACAACTACTGAGCCTGTGCTCTAGAGCCCGTGAGCCACAACTACTGAGCATGCGTGCTGCAACTACTAAAGCCTGCGAGCCTAGAGCCCATGCTCTGCAGCAAAAGAAGCCACTGCAATAAGAAGCCTGTGCACCACAATGAAGAGTAGCCCCTGCTCACTGCAACTAGAGAAAGTCCATGTGTAGCAACAAAGACCCAACACAGCCAAAAATAAATAAATTTATAAGTGCATCCATTCTTTTAAAAAAAACAAGTCTAAAGTCTTTCCAAATTTATTGGAAAACACCTGCATATCCAGAGAACTCAATAATGCCTGAGTAGAATAACCTCAAAGAGATCCACAGCCACACTAGAGTAAAAATGCTGAAACTCAAAGACAATGAGAAAATCTTAAAAGCAGGGAAAGAAAAATGACTCACCACTTACAAGGGAACCTCAGTGATATACACAGCTTACTTCTCATCAGAAATGTAGGCCAGAGGCAGTGGAATAATATATTCAAAGAGCTCAAAGAAAAAATTCAGCCAAGAATCTTATATCCAGCAGAGCTATCTTTCAACATTACAGGGGAGATAAAGACATTTTTAGGTAAATGAAAAAATGAATTTGTTCTAGATCCACCTTACAAGAAATACTAAAAGTTCTTCAGACAGAAAGCACATCACCCCAAACAGCAATTTGAATGCACAAAAAAACCCAAAAGAGAACTAGTAAAGGTAATTATGTAATTATAAAATATAATATAAATGCATGTTTCTTCTCCTTTATTCTCTTAATTGATTTAAAAAGCATCTGTGTAAAACAACATGTGTATGATATATTGTTCAGCCAATAACGTATAGAAATGTGATATATTTGCCAAAAATAGCACAAAGGTTGATGAGAGCAAAGCTGTACTGGACTAAAGACGTGACTCTAGATAGTAACTCTAATCCTCAAGAACAAATCAAGAGAACCAGAAATTATAAATAAGAAGGCTAATATAACAAAAGTTATACATATATACTTGCTGTCCTTTCTCCTCCGTGTCTTCAAATTATATATCAAGTAATAATTGTTGTTATACTATGAATAACAATAATGCCACAAAAAGAGGGGAAAGGAATAGCATCATATAGAAGTAATGTTTCTATATCTCACTGGAATTAAATTAATCTAAATCTGGAGCTAATTCTGGTAAGTTAAGGGGTGTGTGTGTGTGTGTACATATATATACACTAATCAAGCTCTAGAGCAACAACTAAGGAAATAACTCAGAAAGTAAATCTGTTTTGTGGAAAACTACAAAATTTTGTTGAAAGAAATTAAAGAAGATCTAAAGAAATGGGAAAACATCCCATGTTCATAGATTGGAAGACATTATTGCTCAGATGGCACCACTTCCCACTTGATCTACAGATTTAATGAGATACCTTTTAGAATCCTGGGTAGCTTCTTTGTAGAAATTGACAAGCCAGTTCTAAGATTCATATGGAATTGCAAGGGATGCAGAAGAGCCAAAACAATCTTGAAAAGAACAAACTTGGAAGACTCATAATTCCCAACATCAAAACTTATTACAAAGCAACAATAATCAAGACAGTGTGGTGTTGACATGAGGATAGGTAAACATAAATACGGCTGATTCTTGAGCAACTCAGGGGTTAGGGGCGCTGATTCCCTGAGTAGTCAAAAACCCAGGTATAACTTTATAGTTGGCCCTCCATATGCATGGTTCTGCATCCGCAGACTCAACTAACTGTGGATCTTGTAATACGTATTTACTGGAAAAAACCTGCATATAGATATAGATGTAGATCAGTGGAATAGTCCTGAGAGTCCAGAAATAAACCAACGTGTCTGTGGTCAACTAATTTTTGACAGGGGTGCCAAGACCATTCAGTGGGGAAAGAATAGGCTTTTAACAAATGGCACTGAAACACTTAGCCACGTATAACAGAATGTATTGAACCTTTACCTTACACTGTATGCAGAAATTTGCAAAAATTAACTCAAAATGGATCAGACCCAAATGTAAGATCTAGAACCGTAAAACTCTTAGCAGGAGCATAGGATAAGTCTTCATGACCTGGATTTGGCAGTGGATTCCTAGATAGGACACCAAAAGCACAAGCAACCAAAGGAAAATAAATAAATTGGACTTCATCAAAGTTAACTTTTGTGTTTCAAACGACACTATCAAGAAAGTGAAAAGACAGCCCACAGAATGGAAGACACTATTTGCAAATCATATATCTGATAAGAGACTTGTGTCTAGAATATATAAAGAACTCAATGATAAAAAGACAACCAAATTTAAAAATGGGCAAAGGATCTGAATAGACATTTTTCCAAAGAAGATATACAAATAGCCAATAAACAGATGAAAAGATAACATCATTAATCATCAGGGAAATACAAATCAAAACCACAATGAGATACCAGTTTACATTCACTAGTATGGCTAAAATCAAAAAGTCAGATAATAACAAGTATTGACAGGGATGTGGAGAAAATAGAACCCTCATACATTACTGATAGGTTACTGCATGTACAGTGGTGCAGCCACTTTGGAAAACAGTCTGGGAATTCCTCAAAGGATTAAACAGAGTTACTATATGACTCAACAATTGTACTCCTAGGTATCTACCCCAAAGATATGAAGATATATGTCCACACAAAACCATGTCCTTGAATGTTCATAGCAGTATTATTCATAACAGCCAAAAGATGGAAATAGCCCAAATGTCCATCAGTTGTGAATAGATAAATGAAATGTGTTATATCTATACAATGGAATATTATTTAGCCATAAAAAAGAACAAAGTAACTGATAAGTACTTACAACATGGATGAACCTTGAACACATTATGCTAAGTGAAAGAAGCAAGACACAAAAGGCCCCATAATGTATGATTCCATTCATATGAAATGTCTATAATAGGCAGATCTGTAGTGACAGAAAGTAGATCATTGGTTTCCCAGGATCTAGGGACAGGGGAATGGGGATTTACTGGTAATGGGTATTGGGTTTCCTTTTAGGGTAATGAAAATATTCTAAAATTAAACAGTGATGATGGTTGCACAAGTGTGAATATACTGAAAACCAATGAACTATGTACTTTAACAGGGTAAACTTTATGAAATGTAAATTATATATTGATAAAGCTGTTATTAAATACTACATGCCCATCATTCCAAGCACTGTATGAATATTAACACATTTAATACTTAACAACAAAGCTATAAAGTAGGTACTGTTATCTTACTTGTTTTACAGATGAGGAAACTAAGGCACACAAAGAAATTACTTGCCTATCTAGTGAAGTAAATTACATGCCTAAACTAGTGAAGTAGGAGGACATTATTTAAGCCTATGCAGTCTGGCTCCACAGCCCTTGTGCTGCACCATACTGCCACTCATTAATAATTGAATTGACCTGTTTTTAGTTTATGAATTGATTCTATTTTCTGATTGTAGGCATCCAAAATTTGAGACACGATGCAGAGCATAAACAAAGCTTTGACATTGAACTAATTAAGACCATTGACAGGAAACAGAAGCACATGATTTGCAGTATGACTGGATATGATAACTAGTAAGGATATCTAGTGTCAGCCCTCCCCATTAGTAGTACAGAAATTGACCTATAGGAGTTAGGCATGCTGCAGATTTTTTTTTTTTACTATTATTATTATTTTTCCTGCCTAAAATGTAGGGTTTTTTTCCTCAGCAATTAGCTCTTCCTTACAAAGTTTGACCATGTACTAAGGAAAGTGGAGAGCGTGTACATCTTTGGCTAATTAAAAACTCTTAGGACCTGAAAGAGTTCTTGGCTGAACAGACATTTCCAGTGTTCCTAACTTCCCCATTTATAAATGAAAAATTGAGAGGTTGACTTACCTAAGGTTACAGTTAATGAGTGGAAAATCTGGGACTCAAACTAGGTCCTCTCCCTCCTTTTCTACCTTCAGTGATCATTGTTGTAGGGCGGCTCCTCAGGGAACTTACAGTATAGTAAGGGACCCAGAATATCTTCCAGTGCAGTGATTCCCTCTAAGGTATCTTGCACTGAGGGTAATCACACTCTGACTGAATACTTTCAGTAATGGGAACCGCACAGCAGCCACTCTGCTGTTAGATAACTTTACTTGTTAGAAAGCTTTTACTTGTATGAACTCTAAATCTGCTTTAGTTGATCCTCCTACTTTATACTTCTCTGCTTCTGCCTTTGTCCACCATTTAGCTTGTCTTCTATCTTCTTTTTCCTGCTCCATTTCTTCCATTTTTTTCTCCCTACTAAAGTATTGCCTAGCACTTGCATTTATCAAGAAGCTTTCTCTGGCTAAATTCTCTATATGTAGTTTATTCCTTTAATCTTTGAATACACAGCTTAAACTGCTATGCATTGAAATACATTTACATTCCTTATTCATTCATTTTACATATGTTTAATCTCTCTAATATTATAAATAACTTGAGTCATGTTTTTATAGCTCCCCAACCCAAAATAAACTTTTTGTCACTTGTTTAGAATTTATTTCTCTTGAATAGTTTGCATGTACTTGAATTTTAAATTGGGAGCATTTTAAGTTATGTGCCTGTAACAGGGCTATGCACATAAGTGCTCAGTAATGAACTCTATAGATTCTAAATGAACACTATAGAGTCTATAAAATTAATACAAAATTGCAATGTTATAACATCAGCACTTTCCTTTTCAAGGGGCTTTGTCATTAAATGGAAAATATAGATAAAAATTTCCTAGCCCTATTGTGCTTGTGCAGAGTGTGCTTGTTAATGTTACTTGATCTGTTTGTCCACCTGGCCATCTTTATGATGTAATGTGCATGGGCCTCCATTCTACCCCAAGCACTATGCTAAAGATTTTTAACTATATCATCTCATTTAATATTTATAAGCCTTAGATGTTATCTCTATTTTTAGAGGTGAGGAAATGAGGGACAGTGATTTCCAAAAATTTGCCAGGATCACATAGCTACAAACTAGTGTTTGAATCCAGGTGCTTTCTTTACTTCAGTTGTACTGTTTCCCAATAAATAACTTGTAGATGCCTTACACCTTACAGTATGTTGTCTCAGATGCTATCCATATTAAATAATATAATAATATTAATAATAGAGATAGATCTTCCACAATAACCATGTGAAATAGATATTTTTCTATCTTACACATGAGGAAATTTAGCTTCAGCTAGAATAAGTAAATTGCTCCAAGTTCAGAAAATAATAGAACTGGGAATTAGAAAGAACCCAAACTGTTTCTGTGCTTTTTTGTTTTTTCTGCTACACCACTAGTGTTCTTGTGCCTTTGAAGACCTCTAACATCACAACTGTCTCATTGAGACAACTTCACTCTTGTCCGTATTCTCGGCTGCCTTAGTCTGCTCATGCTACCATGACAAAATACCAAAAACTAGGTTGCATAAACAAAAGAAACTTACGTCTGACAGTTTTGGAGGCTGGGAATTCCAAAATCAAGGTATTGGCAAGGTAGATTTCCTTCTGAGACCTCTTCTCTTGGCTTGTTGTCAACTACCATCTCACTGTGTACTCATTTGACCTCTGTGCAGAGAAGGGAAGGGGGTGGAGAATGAGTGAGCTAGCTCTCTGGTGTCTCTTGTTAAAAGGGTACTAATCCCATAGGACCAGGGCCTCTCCATCATGGCCCCATCTCCAAATACCATCACATTGGGCTTAGAGCTTCAACACATGAATTTAATGGGGATACAAACAGTTAGTCCATAACTTCAGCTTACCATCAGAGCCCTTGACTATCTGCTATACATGCCTGGGCTACTAGAGCTGAGAACTAGGGATTTAGAGATAGAGTAACTAGTTCAGAATGAAGAGTTGAGTGTTGTGGAGTAGACGGCACTGGAGACAAAGTAAGGAAATTCCAAAGAGACTGTATATTGCAAAGACTTTGATACACTGAAAAAGGCAAAAAGCTGTGGAAATCCATGGGACCAGGATCTATATCAACCACCAAAATATGGCATATACATTGTGACAGAATATACATCATCCAGCCTTGTTAGTGTACTGTGTAGTCAAACTGTAATTTGGCATGTCATCCTGCCCGGAGGGACGTGAATCACCCTTGGTCCAGCGCATCCTGCCGGCTTGTGAGTCACTTGGTGGCTGTCTGGGTTATCAGACTGACTCGGGTGTCGCAGGACTTGAGCTCAAATGACCCTTATTTTACTTAATAACTACCCCAAAGCAAGAGGAGTGAAGCTGGCAATTCGGACACACCAGAGAGAGGACGTAAAGTGCTTCCTTTGAGTGAAAAGGTGAAAGTTCTGGACTTAATCAGGAAAGAAAAAAAGGGCCTAGTCAATACAAGACTAGCACTTTCTTCTGGATAGCTTGAAATATTTATAAGACTGCGTCTGCTTTAGGAAGAAGCTAGAGCAGTGTGGCTGACTGAGTCTTGGTGCTCCGGCCAGGTGTTAGGCCTGAGCCTCTGAGGTGGGAAAGCCGAGTTCAAGACATTGGTCCACCAGAGACCTCTGGGTCCCATGTAATATCAAACTGCAAAAGCTCTACCAGAGGTCTGCATCTCAACGCTAAGACTCAGCTCCACTCAATGACCAGCAAGCTACAGTGCTGGATACCCTATGCTCAACGCTAAGACCCAGCTCCACTCAATGACCAGCAAGCTACAGTGCTGGATACCCTATGCCAAACAACTAGCAAGACATGAACACAACCCCACGCATTAGCAGAGAGGCTGCCTAAAATCATAATAAGATCACAGACACCCGAAAACACACCACTGGATGCGGTCCTACCCACCAGAAAGACAAGATCCAGCCTCATCCACCAGAACGCAGGCACCAGTCCCCTCCACCAGGAAGCCTGCACAACCCACTGAACCAACCTTACCCACTGGGGGCAGACACCAAAAACAACGGGAACTACGAACCTGCAGCCTACAAAAAGGAGACCCCAAACACAGTAAGTTAAGCAAAATGAGAAGACAGAGTAACACACAGCAGATGAAGAAGCAAGGTAAAAACCCACCAGACCAAACAAATGAAGAGGAAAGAGGCAGTCTACCTGAAAAAGAATTCAGAGTAATGATAGCAAAGATGATACAAAATCTTGGAAGTAGAATGGAGAAAATACAAGGAATGCTTAACAAGGACCTAGAAGAACTGAGGAGCAAACAAACAATGATGAAGAGCGTAATAAATAAAATTTAAAATTCTCTAGAAGGAATCAATAGTAGAATAACTGAGACACCAGAACGGATAAGTGACCTGGAAGATAAAATAGTGGAAATAACTACCACAGAGCAGAATAAAGAAAAAAGACTGAAAAGAATTGAGGAAAGTCTCAGAGACCTGTGGGACAACATTAAATGCACCAACATTCGAATTATAGGTGTCCCAGAAGAAGAAGAGAAAAGAAAGGGTCTGAGAAAATATTTGAAGAGATTATAGTTGAAACCTTCTCTAATATGGGAAAGGAAATAGTCAGTCAAGTCCAGGAAGCGCAGAGAGTTCCATACAGGATAAATCCAAGGAGAAACATGCCAAGACACATGTTAATCAAGCTATCAAAAATTAAATACAAAGAAAAAATATTAAGAGCAGCGAGGGAAAAGCAACAAATAACATATCAGGGAATCCCCATAAGGTTAACAGCTGATCTTTCAGCAGAAACTCTGCAAGCCAGAAGGGAATGGCAGGATATATTTTAAGTGATGAAAGGGGAAAACCTACAACCAAGATGACTCTACCCAGCAAGGATCTTATTCAGATTTGACAGAGAAATTAAAACCTTTACAGACAAGCAAAAGCTAAGAGAACTCAGCACCACCAACCAGCTCTACAACAAATGCTTAAGGAACTTCTCTAGGCAGGAAACACAAGAGAAGAAAAAGACCTACAATAACAAACCCAAAACAATTAAGAAAATGGTAATAGGAACATACATATTGAGAACTACCTTAAATGTAAATGGATTAAATGTTCCAACCAAAAGACATAGACTGGTGGAATGGATACAAAAACAAGACCCATCTATATGCTGTCTACAAGAGACCCACTTCAGACTTAGGGACACATACAGACTGAAAGTGAGGGGATGGAAAAAGATATTGCATGCAAATGGAAATCAAAAGAAAGCTGGAGAAGCAATTCTCACATCAGAAAAAATAGACTTTAAAATAAAGACTATTACAAGAGACAAAGAAGGACACTACATAATGATCAAGGGATCAATCCAAGAAGAAGATATAACAATTGTAAATACTTATGCACCCAACATAGGAGCACCTCAATACATAAGGCAAATGCTAACAGCCATAAAAGGGGAAATCGACAGTAACTCAATAATAGTAGGGGACTTTAGCACCCCACTTTCACCAATGGACAGATCATCCAAAATGAAAATAAATAAGGAAACACAAGCTTAAAATGATACATTAAACAAAATGGACTTTATTATATTTATAGGACATTCCATCCAAAAACAACAGAATACACTTTCTTCTCAAGTGCCCATGGAACATTTTCCGGATAGATCATATCTTTTCCGACCACAACGCTATGAGACTAGATATCAATTACAGGAAAAAAAGATCTGTAAAAAATACAAACACATGGAGAGTAAACAATACACTGCTAAATAACCAAGAGATCACTGAAGAAATCAGAGGAAATCACAGAATACCTAGAAACAAATGACAGTGAATACATGACGACCCAAATCCTATGGGATGCAGCAAAAGCAGTTCTAAGAGGGAAGTTTATAGCAATACACTCCTACCTCAAGAAACAAGAAACAGGACTTCCCTGGTGGCTCAGTGGTTAAGAATCCGCCTGCCAATTCAGGGGACGTGGGTTCGAGCCCTGGTCCGGGAAGACCCCACAAGCTGCAGAGCAACTAATAAGCCTGTGCGCCACAACTACTGAGCCTGCTGTCTAGAGCCCGAAAGCCACAAGTACTGAAGCCCATGCACCTAGAGTCTGTACTTCACAACAAGAAAAGCCACCGCAATTAGAAGCTTGTGCACCACAACAAAGAGTAGCTCCCACTCTCCACAACTAGAAAAAGCCCGCGTGGAGCAATGAAGACCCAACACAGCCAAAAATAAATAAATAAATAAATAAATAAACAAGAAACATCTCAAATAAACAACCTAACCTTACACCTAAAGCAATTAGAGAAAGAAGAACAAAAAAACCCCAAAGTTAGCAAAAGGAAAGAAATCATACAGATCAGATCAAAAATAAATGAAAAAGAAATGAAGGAAATGATAGCAAAGATCAATAAACTAAAAGCTGGTTCTTTGAGAAGATAACCAAAATTGATAAACCATTAGCCAGATTCATCAAGAAAAAAAGGGAGAAGACTCAAATCAACAGAATTAGAAATGAAAAAGAAGTAACAACTGACAATGCAGAAATACAAAGGATCATGAGAGATTACTATAAACAACTATATGCCAATAAAATGGACAACCTGGAAGAAATGGACACATTCTTAGAAAAGCACAACCTTCCAAGACTGAACCAGGAAGAAATAGAAAATATAAACAGACCAATAATCACAAGCACTGAAATTGAAACTGATTAAAAATCTCCCAAACAAACAAAAGCTCGGGACCAGATGGCTTCACAGGTGAATTCTATCAAACATTTAGAGAAGGGCTAACAGCTATCCTTCTCAAACTCTTCCAAAATATTGCAGAGGGAGAAACACTCCCAAACTCATTCTACGAGGCCACCATCACCATACCAATACCACCATTTGGTATTGGTATTGGTATACCAATACCAGACAAAGATGTCACAAAGAAAGAAAACTACAGGCCAATATCATTGATGAACATAGATGCAAAAATCCTCAACAAAATACTAGCAAACAGAATCCAACAGCACATTAAAAGGATCATACACCATGATCAAGTGGGGTTTATCCCAGGAATGCAAGTATTCTTCATTATACACAAATCAGTCAGTGTGATAAACCATATTAACAAATTGAAGGAGAAAAAACATATGATCATCTCAATAGGTGCAAAAAAAGCTTTTGACAAAATTCAACACCCATTTATGATAAAAACCCTCCAGAAAGTAGGCATAGAGGGAAATTACCTCTACATAATAAAGGCCATATATGACAAACCGCAGCCCACATCGTTTTCAGTGGTGAAAAACTGAAACCATTTCCACTAAGATCAGGAAAAAGACAAGGTTGCCCACTCTCACCACTATTATTCAACATAGTTTTGGAAGTTTTAGCCACAGCAATCAGAGAAGAAAAAGGAATAAAAGGTATCCAAATCGGAAAAGAAGAAGTAAAGCTGTCACTGTTTGCAGAGGACATGATACTATACATAGAGAATCCTAAAGATGCCAGCAGAAAACTACTAGAGCTAATCAATGAATCTGGTAAAGTAGCAGGATACAAAATTAATGCACAGAAATCTCTTGCATTCCTATACACTAATGGTGAAAAATCTGAAAGAGAAATTAAGGAAACACTCCCATTTACCATTGCAACAAAAAGAATAAAATACCTAGGAATAAACCTACCTAAGGAGACAAAAGACCTGTATGCAGGAAACTGTAAGACATTGATGAAAGAAATTAAAGATGATAATACAAACAGATGGAGCCATATACAATGTTCTTAGATTGGAATAATCAACATTGTGAAAATGACTATACTACCCAACAATCTACAGATTCAGTGCAATCCCTATCAAAATACCAATGGCACTTTTCAGAGAACTAGAACAAAAAATTTCACAATTTGTATGGAAACACGAAAGACCCCAAATAGCAATCTTGAAAAGGAAAAATGGAGCTGGAGGAATCAGGCTCCCTGACTTCAGACTATATGGCAAAGCTACAGTTATCAAGACAGTTGTGGTACTGGCAGAAAAACAAATATAGATCAATGGAACAGGATAGAAAGCCCAGAGATAAACCCACGCACATATGGTCGCTTTATCTTTGATAAAGGAGGCAAGAATATACAGTGGAGAAAAGACAGCCTCTTCAGTAAGTGGTGCTGGGAAAACTGGACAGCTACATGTAAAAGAATGAAATTAGAACACTCCCTAACACCATACACAAAAATAAACTCCAAATGGATTGAAGACCTAAATGTAAGGCCAGACACTATAAAACTCTTAGAGGAAAACATAGGCAGAACACTTTATGTCATAAATCACAGCAAGATCTTTTTTGGCCCACCTCCTAGAGAAATGGAAATAAAAACAAAAATAAACAAATGGGACCTAATGAAATGTAAAAGCTTTTGCACAGCACAGGAAACCATAGACAAGATGAAAAGACAACCCTCAGAATGGGAGAAAATATTTGCAAACGAAGCAACTGACAAAGGATTAATCTCCAAAATATACAAGCAGCTCATGCAGCTCAATATAAAAAAAAAACAACAACCCAATCCAAAAATGGGCAGAAGACCTAAATAGACATTTCTCCAAAGAAGATATACAGATTGCCAACAAACACATGAAAGGATGCTCAGCATCACTAATCATTAGAGAAATGCAAAACTATAATGAGCTATCATCTCAAACCAGTCAGAATGGCCATCATCAAAAAGTCTACAAACAAATGCTGGAGAGGGTGTGGAGAAAAGGGAACCCTCTTGCACTGTTGGTGGGAATGTAAATTGATACAGCCACTATAGAGAACAGTATGGAGGTTCCCTAAAAAACTGAAAATAGAACTACCATATGACCCAGCAATCCCACTGCTGGGCATATACCCTGAGAAAACCATAATTCAAAAAGAGTCATGTATCACAGTGTTCATTGCAGCTCTATTTACAATAGCCAGGACATGGAAGCAACCTAAGTGTCCATCGACAGATGAATGGATAAAGAAGGTGTGGCACATATATACAATGGAATGTTACTCAGCCATAAAAAGAAATGAAATTGAGTTACTTGTAGTGAGGTGGGTGGACCTAGAGACTGTCATACAGAGTGAAGTAAGTCAGAATGAGAAAAACAAATACTGTATGCTAACACATATATATAGAATCTGAAAAAAAAAAAGTTTCTGAAGAACCTAGGGGCAGGACAGGAATAACGATACAGACGTAGAGAATGGACCTGAGGACACGGCGAGGGGGAAGGGTAAGCTGGGATGAAGTGAGAGAGTGGTGTGGACACATATACACTACCAAATGTAAAGTAGATAGCTAGTGGGAAGCAGCTGCATAGCACAGGGAGATCAGCTCAGTGCTTTATGATCCCTTAGAGTGGTGGGTTAGGGAGGGTGGGTGGGAGATGCCAGAGGGAGGGGATATGAGGATATATGTATACGTATAGCTGATTCACTTTGTGATTGATCAGAAACTAACACATCATTGTAAAGCAATTATACTCCAATAAAGATGTTAAAAATATATATATATATATATATATAAAGTAAAATTAATAGAACTAAGAAAAAACTATAACTTGACTAAGAACTCAGTAAAATTAAAATTAAATGATTAATTTCCCTCATTTGGCTAATTAAAATGCAAGAAATGGTAATACTTATGTATTTGTCAGTATTAACTTAATATATGTTTTGCATAGGTAGTGGAGAAGAGGGCTTTCTGAAAGTAAAGGCTCCTGCTTAAGTAGTAAGAGAAGCAGATTTGGCTGGTACTATGTTTGAAGAGAAATTTAAAGTTTTGACATGCCCATTTTTGCCCTCAGTCAAGAAAGGAAGGGTAGCTGATTGGTTTTTAAGTTTTCATTTACACCTAAGCTGTCTTTTCCATCTGTTAATGAACTCTTGATGATGCATCATGTCTTTCTCAGGATTGCTAATTAGCAAAGAAACTTGAGCCAAACTTACATAATTGTTGTTTCTCTGAACTCTCTTTTCAGTCTTTTGGCAGGATCACCATGATATAGAACATAGCCAGAAGGATTGTATTACTGAAAAAAATGTACATGTGCAAGAAGGGGAGCTAAAGGTGAAATTTAGGAAGTGAGATAAAAACCCCATTCACAAGGACAGTATTCATTAAATAAAAAGGGACAATTACTGTTGCCTCCCGTACTACAAGTAGGAATAAAAACCCCAAAATGTATAGATATAATATTAAACTAAATATAAATGAAACCAGCTGCATGAATATTCATTTAGAAAATCTCATCATTAGATTTTTATAAAGAAATTCTAAATTTGACCTCCAGAATCCTCTCTAACCTTTCTTAAAAGCGTATTGTAGATCCTGGCAGTAAGTCATTAATTGTTTAACATTTTTGTAAAATACAATTTTTTTGATAGGTCTGTCTTCTGGAACTCATAGCATTGTTCTAACTGTTGATTATAGTAAGCTTATTTTAGAATTTAATACCTCTGTTTCTGTCTTGTGCGAGTGTGCACGTGCGCACACACACACTCAATATTGCTGTACGCAGAGGGCAAAAGTTTAGAACTATCAGATTTAGGTGGTTGACCTTCAGCTCCAGTTAAGAACTAAAATTAGATCCATGTGGACTATATATCCAGTGACATCCATCAGAGAAGAATGTAGGCATAACCTTGAGAAGCCAGGGAGGCATCATTCAAGGGATCCTGCCTTAACTGTAAAATTGCTTTCACATTTGAATTTTTATCTTAAAACTTCATGTGACTTTTTGTATTGTGAGTTTTAACACATTTGTTTATTTTTATGTAGAAACTTCCCCACCCCCACCTTTGATAAATCTTTCCATAAAACAGTGGTTAAAGAGGATGCACAGGATTGTCCTGTGACTTTAAGTATACCTGGCACTGTGCCATATCTCCCGGATGTGCCTATTTTAAGAGCAGGGTCCTTATCCCATCACTATAGGAGCACTGGTTGATTGCAGTGAGAGCCTGAATCAAGCATGTGGCTAACCTTGTAGACATAATGGACAACAAAGTAGGGGTGGGATGGGGAATCCATTCTTACTAAAGAGAAAGTGGTAGACTCTAAGGATAGGTATTTCACTCCCTCTACAGTAGAAGAACAGAAACATTAAATAATAATAAGAAGAAGTAGGACCATGTTTAAGGACTTAAGTCTGTTTATTTAAGGAGAAAAAAATCAGTCCTCAGTAATTCCTTTCACAGACCTAGCTTATCCCAGAATTGCTTTGAATGTTGGAACACTCGTTTTTTAATTTATTTCATCACCAGATATCAGTACAATGAAAAGAGAGTAGGACTGGGAGTCAAATAATAATCTTAGTCCCCTTTCCAATTGTAGCTTTCCATGCTACCTTAAGCAAATCATTTAGCCTCCATGGTAGTTAGTTTTCATATCTATAAAATAAATATCCCCTAATGCTGTGTATGTTATTAGGTATTGTTTTCTGAAAGGATTCAAATAAATAAAGGGAATATCAGCTTTTAAAAGTTAAACAGGTTTCTTTTTCATAGTTCATCTGAGAATCTTTAATATTTTAATAAGTCTTATAAGTTTCCCAGACTTATTCTCTCACAAAACCCATTTTTTTAGTAGAACCTTTTGCACTGCTAGTGTTTGTTGATATTAAGTAGTCATTACATCCCTTTATAACTCTTAATATTCTGATTCTGGAAATTACACTCATTTTTTTTCTTGGCTCTTTGACTCTTTTCTGGCCTGTAGTTATGGTAGGGTTACTGCCAAGTTGAACTCACTGCCTGTGCTATGTGTGTACTCTGCCCCTCTTTCCAATTTGAACTAGAAAGTTATTGCATTTTCCTGTTTCTTACGAATAAAACAGACACTAGTTTAGTCCTTGTCTTTTGCAGTGTTCACTTTCTCTGTTCACTGTTGTTTCATTTTTTATTTGGTTGTTCAGTCATTGGCCCTTTTTTTTGTTTTTGTTTTTGGCTGCATCAGGTCTTAGTTGCGGCTCAGGTCTTACTTGCGGCACGCAGGGTCTTCATTGAAGCATGAGAGCTTCTCTCTAGTTGTGGTGCGTGGGCTCCAGGGCGTGTGGGCGCTGTAGTTGTGGCACCCAGGGTCCAGAGCGCATGGGCTCTGTAGTTTGCGGCACATGGGCTCTCTTCATTGAGGCACACGAGCTCAGTAGTTGTGGCACGCGGGCTTAGTTGCCCCGTGGCATGTGGGATCTTAGTTCCCTGACCAGGGATCGAACCTGCGTCCCTTACACTGGAAGGTGGATTCTTTACCATTGGTCCACCAGGGAAGTCCCTAGTCATTGGCCCATTTTTATTCTAAGTTAATTTATGAATCTTTACCTGAATTTCACCAACTAATAATAAAGATTTTTGAAAACCTCTGTACATTAAATCCTTTTGGTAAGCACTGTTGTTGGAGAGAGAACTAGATGTCAAATGTACATGTAGGCTTATTATTTCAATCAGAAAACAAGCCTCTTTCAAGACACTGCTATTGGCTGAGATGTTTAATTAGAGGTCTTGTTCTTAGAAATGTACAATTTTGCCTGTTACTGTGTACCATCCTCTCATTTAATAAACAACACTGTAACACATAGGGTATTATCCCATTTCACACATAACAAACCTTATGCTCAGAAAAAACAAATAACTTGCCCAGATCTCACAGGTAATAAATAGCAAAGTGAAGTCTGTCTCACTTGGCAACTCATATTCTCTATTATACCACGTAGCCTCTTACTAAAGTGTATGGTAATACTATATATATAGCACCTACATTGTAGTTACAATGTATGTGCACATAAATTTATTTAGTATTTATTTTATTCTAAGGTAGCACATACACATTATCTCATTTAATTCCCCCAACAATCCTATGAAGTAGATACTATCATACCCATTTTATCTTGGCTTTATTAAATAGACACTTGGTGAGTTCTTAATGAGCGAATAGATGAACAACTGAACAATGAGCAAATGAACAACTTGGCATGACCAGGCCAAGTTGATCTAACTCTTGGTATTAGATATAGAGAGTAGTTGCTTAATCATTGAGGCAAAATATAATTTCTGTTACTTATGGAATGATGGTATAAGAGGTTCTGGATGGGGCATCGATGGGGCGTATTTCAAAAGTGCATTCTTATTTAAATTTAAAGCTAAGTTGTTGCAACAAAGGGACCCCAAGAAAGAAGTGATTTAAGGACTGTAGGTGTTTATTACCTTTCCAAGTAACAGTCCTGAGGTGATCAACCATGCAGATGAGTAGCTCTGCTCCATGAGTTTATTCAGTGAGCCAGTTTCTTTACAAGTTTGTCAGGTCATTCTTTGCCCTTCAGCGTTGTTCTAGCCTGTATTGGGGCTGCCAGTTCCAGGTTCTGGGCTGCAGAAGGGGACAAGAAAAGGGAGAAGGCATGCCCGCTGTCTTAATGACACAAACCTGAAAAGGGCATACAATGTGTCCACACACATTCTGGCAAGAGCTCAGTCATATGGTCATGAAGAAGAGCTGAGGAGTGTGCTGTAGCTAGGCAGCTGTGAGACTTGCCACAGTTCTGTTACTGTTTAAGAAAGGGGGAATGGATTTTGATGAACATCTATCACTTTTCACCACAATGCCTAACAATTAAACAAACTCTTAGGAAGTATATTTATGAGGCTTTATATTATTTCCTCATTAGTCTGGGATCTTAGTTAGTTTTTCTGCCTTGATTATATACTAGAAGAAAACTTATACAGGATAAAATGCATTCGCTAGAACAGTGCTTCTCACATTATTTGTGATGAAGGACCAAGTTTTTTGTTTGTTTGTTAATTTTTCCCTAATTTGTGGTAGACCAGTACTTTTAAAAATACAATGAAAATGAATCATTAAAGAAATAATCACATCCTTGGATGTCATAGCAAAGTCAAATCACTATAAAGGTTTCTGAATACATACTTTCAACTTTTTACACCTATCTCAACTTACGAACCTATCTCAGCATGGTCTGGGAACAAACAGTATGTGAACTCGCACCAATCTGCACATACTTTTCAGTAGTACTCGTCTCAAAAGTGTTTTCTGGGAACTTCCCTGGTGGCACAGTGGTTAAGAATCTGCCTGCCAATGCACGGGACACAGGTTTAAGCCCTGGTCCTGGAAGATCCCACAGGCCGCGGAGCAACTAAGCCCATACGCCACAGCTACTGAAGCCCGTGCACCTAGAGCCTGTGCTCCGCAACAAGAGGAGCCACCGCAATGAGAAGCCCACACACCACAACAAAGAGTAGCCCCTGCTGGCCACAACTAGAGAAAGCCCACACACAGCAACGAAGACCCAACGCAGCCAAAAATTAATTAATTAATTAATTATTTTTTAAAGCTGTTTTCTAACTTTTGGTTGCCAGAGTACAGTAGACTAACTATGTCTGTATTATAAGCAAAGACATTTTCTTTGTAAAACTTGGCTTTCGAGGAAACCTGCACAAGCCTGTTAGATAGCCTCATCCACCAGAGGGCAGACAGCAGAAGCAAGGAGAACTACAATCCTGCAGCCTGTGGAACAAAAACCACATTCACGGAAAGGTAGACAAGATGAAAAGGCAGAGGGCTATGTACCAGATGAAGGAACAAGAGAAAACCCCAGAAAAACAACTAAATGAAGTGGAGGTAGGCAACCTTCCAGAAAAAGAATTCAGAATAATGAGAACGAAGATGATCCAGGACCTCGGAAAAACAATGGAGGCAGAGATCGAGAAGATGCAATAAAAGTTTAACAAAGACCTAGAAGAATTAAAGAACAAACAAACAGAGATGAACAATACAGTAACTGAAATGAAAAATACACTAGAAGGAATCAATATCAGAAAAACTGAGGCAGAAGAACGGATAAGTGACCTGGAAGACAGAATGGTGGAATTCAGTGCTGCAGAACAGAATAAAGAAAAGAGAATGAAAAGAAATGAAAACAGCCTAAGAGACCTCTGGGACAACATTAAACGCAACAACATTCGCATTATAGGGGTCCCAGAAGGAGAAGAGACAGAGAAAGGACCTGAGAAAATATTTGAAGAGATTATAGTTGAAAACTTCCCTAATATGGGAAAGGAAATAGCCACCCAAGTCCAGGAAGCACAGCAAGTCCCATACAGGATAAACCCAAGGAGAAACACACCGTGACACATAGTAATCAAACTGACAAAAATTAAAGACAAAGAAAAATTCTTGAAAGCAGCAAGGGAAAAATGACAAATAACATACAAGGGAACTCCCATAAAGTTAACAGCTGATTTCTCAGCAGAAACTCTACAAGCCAGAAGGGAGTGGCATGATATACTTAAAGTGATAAAAGGGAAGAAATTACACCCAAGATTACTCTATCCAGCAAGGATCTCATTCAGATTCGATGGAGAAATCAAAAGCTTTACAGACAAGCAAAAGCTAAGAGAATTCAGCACCACCAAACCAGCTCTACAACATATGCTAAAGGAACTTTTCTAAGTGGGAAACAGAAGAGAAGAAAAGGACCTACAAAAACAAGCCCCAAACAATTAAGAAAATGGTAATAGGGGGCTTCCGTGGTGGCACAATGGTTGAGAGTCCGCCTGCCGATGCAGGGGACACGTGTTTGTGCCCCGGTCCGGGAAGATCCCACATGCCGCGGAGCAGCTAGGCCCGTGAGCCATGGCCGCTAAGCCTGCGCATCCAGAGCCTGTGCTCTGCAACGGGAGAGGCCACAACAGTGAGAGGCCTGTGTACTGCAAAAAAAAAGAAAATGGTAATAGGAACATACATATCAATAATTACCTTAAATGTGAATGGATTAAATGCTCCAACCAAAAGACACAGGCTTGCTGAATGGGTACAGAAACAAGACCCATATATATATGCTGTCTACAAGAGACCCACTTCAGACCTAGGGACACATACAGACTGAAAGTGAGGGGATGGAAAAAGATATTCCATGCAAATGGAAATCAAAAGAAAGCTGGAGTCACAATACTCATATCAGATAAAATAGACTTTAAAATAAAGAATGTTACAAGAGACAAAGAAGGACACTACATAATGATCAAGGGATCAATCCAAGAAAAAGATGTAACAATTATAAATATATATGCACCCAACATAGGAGCACCTCAATACAAAAGGCAACTGCTAACAGCTGTAAAAGAGGAAATCGACAGTAACGCAGTAATAGTGCGGGACTTTAACACCTCACTTACACCAATGGACAGATCATCCAAAATGAAAATAAATAAGGAAACAGAAGTTTTAAATGACACAATAGACCAGATAGATTTAACTGATATTTATAGGACATTCCATCCAAAAACGGCAGATTACACTTCCTTCTCAAGTGCACACGGAACATTCTCCAGGATAGATCACATCTTGGGTCACAAATCAAGCCTCGGTAAAGTTAAGAAAATTGAAATGAGATCAAGCATCTTTTCTGACCACAAAGCTATGAATTTAGAAATGAATTACAGGGGAAAAAACGTAAAAAACACGAACTCATGGAGGCTAAACAATACGTTACTAAATAACCAAGAAATCACTGAAGAAATCAAAGAGGAAATCACAAAATATCTAGACAAATGACAATGAAAACACGACAATCCAAAACCTATGGGATGCAGCAAAAGCAGTTCTAAGAGGGAAGTTTATAGCTATACAAGCCTACCTCAAGAAACAAGAAAAATCTCAAATAAATAATCTAACCTTACACCTAAAGGAACTATAGAAAGAAGAACAAACGAAACCCAAAGTTAGCAGAAGGAAAGAAATCATAAAGATCAGAGCAGAAATAAATGAAATAGAAACGAAGAAAACAATAGAAAAGATCAATAAAACTAAAAGCTGGTTCTTTGAGAAGATAAACAAAATTGATAAACCATTAGCCAGACTCATCAAGAAAAAGAGGGAGAGGACTCAAATCAATAAAATATGGGAAAAAAACAAAACAAAACAAAAATGACTTTTCTCTTTTTATAAATATTTTTAGAAATCAATACTATTTCTATACATCAATTATATACTTTTAGGACAATATATAAATCATGATAGATCATTTGAATCCTCACATACACATCATAGCATGTTTTGCTTGTTTCATAGTTAAAGCGAAAGCTAATCCTAGTTTTACAGATTCATAGTGAAAAGCCTACCATTCTGGAGCTGGAAGAAGATTGCCTTAAAGAGTTTTAATGCGTGTTATAGAGGAAGAAGAAAACCTAATAAAGTGACATGCTGAAGGTCACAGTTAACAAATGAGAGACAGCTATATTATGATCATGGACTTACAGTGGAAATCATACTGGAGTCATGATCTCAGTTGAGTCCTGGCCTTCTACTTCTTAGTTGTGTCCTTAGGCAGTCATTTAAAGAATCATATAGTAAATGTTCAGTAAGCATTCCTTAGATTGAGGAACATATATGAAAGTTTTTTTGTAAACTATAAAGCACATAAGCAAATAATATTACTATGATTATTAAAATTAGGAAGTCATCCCTTCTGTTGCTAAGTCCACTGCTTTTTCTGAACTCTGCTGTATTTCATGCTAAAGACTTATTGAGAGCAGGAGTCGTATTTAATATTGCATCAAGTTAAAATTATGTTTATAAGGGCTCTATAGCAATGTGGAAAATGCTTATAATTACATTAAAAATTAAATTTAAGACTGAAAACAAGATTATATACACATGATGATTGTGACTGTGTAGGCTGAAGTAATATGCATGTTACTGATACTCAAATAGATTGACTAAGGATAAATCCTTCTGTCAGCTGCATATAAAATATACTAGGTAGTATAATTATGAATGCTTTTTCTATTTTCTTCAGTAGTTTGATGCATTTTACATTTTAAAGAACATGTATATTTAAGTAATTTAAACTCTTCAGAAAAAAGAACTTTATATGAAGACAAATAATTTCTGCTGCTTATATGAAAAGACTATTTTATGCCATGGGGCAAACCATCCTACCAGTACAATCACAAGAATAGCCTTTACTACTTCTCTCTTTCCTTCTTAGAAAGGAGAAGTGTCAAGACAACATTAATAGACTTCTACTAATGCTTTAAATTCAGGGAACTTCTTAGTACAGTGAGTTTATATTTTGGGTGCTTACTGTGTTCTAATTTCTCTGCTGAGGGCTACAAGGATTATGAAGAAATAAAACAATAATAGTCACAATTCAAAGAGTGCTTATTACATCCCAGAGTCTATTTCACAACAGCCCTCTGAGAAGTAAGTGATATTATTCCCATTTTACAAATGAGAAAGTGAGACTCAGAGAAGTAAAATAACGTCTGAATCACACAGTGGTGAAGCTGGGAATTAAAACCAGGTTTTTCTGATTCAGAAGCCACTATAGTACATTTTCTTCTCTCATAAAAGAAAGATGTGCTTTCCACCTTCAGAGAGCTTTTAGTAGTTGAGGCAAACTCATAAAAAGAAAACAGGAAGAATGTACTAAGCACCAATGATTGCTACAAATTTTGGTTTGGGTGTTCCTTGGAGGGGAAGAATGTTGGGGGCTGAAGTGGTTAGGAAGAGCTTTATATCAAAAGTTAATTTTAAGCTTAGCTTTGGAGAATGGTTAAAACTTAAATAGTCAAAGAGGGAGAAAGACTCATGCAGGTAGAGGGGAGATGGTAAGAAAGCAAAAAAGCTCTATATGAGATAATTCGAAAGGAATACAACTAGAGAGGAGGGTTTGATTGGAGAATAATATGAAAAAGAAAACTCAAAAAGCAGGGTGGAGGATCTTAAAAGCTAAACTGAGGACTTTGAGATTTTTACCTTATAATAATATATAAATGATAACCAGTACTGAGCACTTAACACATTCCGGGCACTGTTGTAAGTACTATACATGTGTGATGTCATTTAAGTCTTAAAGTAGGTGAGACCCAGAGAAGTCAGTAACTTGCCAAGGTCACACCATTAGAAGACAGTAGAAGAGCCAGCCTTTGAACACAAGAAATTTAAATCCAGAACACCTGGTCTTAATCACAACACTGTTCTGGTTCTAGAATCCATGGTAAGTTGAACAAGTTTTAGGCCCAGGACCACTGATCTTAAGTAATACACTTCACACCTCTAGTGATTTTTAACATTTAAGAGAGGTAATGTGACCAGATAATGACATCCCATTCCTATTCCTGCCACTCTTATACATCTTTAGGACAGTTGAGGAGAAGTTAAGGTATTTGTGTTAATGGCTTTCAGCTCTGCCTACTTTTATGTGCTTATCTGGTCAGCTACTGTCAGTTAACCCCTGGCCCCGAACATCCAAGTTATGTCAGTCCATTGTTGGTTGTAGTTTAGTGGTTTTCAGAGTGTGGCTCCTGAACCAGCAGTGACAGCATCAACTGGGAACTTGTTAAAAGTCCCAATTCTGGCCTCACTCCAGACCCACTGAATCAGAAACTCTGGAGGTGAGTACAACAATCTGTGTTTCAAAAATCCTCACCTAAAGATTATCATACTAAGTGAAGTAAGTCAGAAAGAGAATGACAAATACCATATGACATCACTTACATGTGGAATCTAAAGTACGACACAAAAGAACATATCTACGAAACAGAAACAGACTCACAGACACAGAGGACAGACTGTGGTTGCCAAGGGGGAGGGTGGTGGGGAGGGAAGGATTGAGAACTTGAGATTAGCAGACAAACTATTATATACAGGATGGATAAACAACAAGGTCTGTTGTATGACGCAGAGACCTATGTTCAGTATCCTGTGATAACCGTAATGGAAGAGAATATGAAAAAGAATATATATATATATGTATATATATATAACTGAATCACTTTGCTGTACAGCAGAAATTAACACTGTAAATCAACTGTACTTCAATAAAATTAACAACAACAACAAGTAATCCTTTAGGTGATTATCATGCATGCTGAAGTTTGAGAACCATTACTGTAGTATACTCTAGGGTTTCCATTCCGGATTTTTTTTTTTTGCGGTACGCGGGCCTTTCACTGCTGTGGCCTCTCCCGCTGCGGAGCACAGGCTCTGGACGCGCAGGCCCAGCAGCCATGGCTCACGGGCCCAGCCGCTCCGCGGCACGTGGGATCTTCCCGGAACCGGGCACGAACCCGTGTCCCCTGCATCGGCAGGCGGACTCTCAACCACTGCGCCACCAGGGAAGCCCGAAACTACCAAAAATTTTTGACAATACCTGGTATTAACATTGAGAATCTCAATCTTGAGTCTCTGCTGCTGGGTCTTGCAGTCTAACTTTTTGGAAATAGCCATGGCTCCTAAGCTAACGAGCATTTTAAAAGGGCTTTTCCTCAGCCTCTCTGAAGTAATTATACTTTGTAAGCACACCTAAGCTTTGCTTTATGACTTTAGTTCATTCCTGAAAACCTACCTCTAAGGGAAAAGTTTTTAACTCAGAAGGCATTTCCATCTATTCTAATGGAAAAAAAAATTATGTGTTCCATGGTTATCTAAGATATCAAAATAGTTTCAGATTTAAAAATATATCAGTTGAACAATGATAACAAGTTTGTATAAATAAATACTTTGAAAGTAAATGAAAACAGTTTGCACTTAAAATGTTATGTAATGATGAGTTATTGTACTTGCAAAATGAGGAAGAGAAGACTTGATAGTGAGAGGTGGCTGGTGGTGGAATACAAAGGAGTTATTCTTTGGAAGCGGCTGGAGAGTCAGGTGGTAGACTTTAAAGCTGGTAATCTTTGGGAGTTTGTGGTTATCTTGCACTTAAAAACAGCTGTAGCACACCTGGGCCAGCCACTGGGATACAGATGAAACATATCCTCTGTTCTCAAGGAGCCTGGAAAAGGAGTGAGATGCCCCAACAGCTCACTCTGTAAAAAGGAACTAACTGCTTGTTGGAACTAAGTGCTATATAGAAAGAAAGCAAAGGAGAGAGTGGCTGCGGAGTCTTCTAGACCCCTTAGTCCTCAAATTAAACCTTAGAAAAAGAGTGGGGTCCTGACTGGTGGAAATGGGGACAGGGTAGACCATGCTGAGAGAATGGAAGGAGAAAGGTTCAGGACATATGGTCAGGGGATTGGGAGTCCCTTTGGAGCACTTGGAAAAGAAAGGAGAAGGAGGGTATGTGTGTGACGGAGACAGCAGTAGGAAAGGGGGCACTGAGCTTATTTCAGCTGCATTCTGTGGGCAACAGGGAGCTATGGAAAGTGTTTGAAGAGAACAGAGCATGTTTTAGGAAGAGTAAAATCAACTGAAAAAAGGTTATAGCACAGGAAAATAACATTAGGGCAAAATAAAGGTGAAACAGGAGCACCTTTGAAACATAGAAGTCGCGCATGCACTCAACAGATGGAGCAATCATAAAGAATGCTACCTCGTCTTGCTTGGTGTTCATATGCAAAGCAAAACTTTCTGATTCATCCAGATGTGGTACGTGGTTTATTTGTTCCTTGTAATATTCTCTGAATAGAAATGATCGTATGGAGTATAGCGATGAGTGTGTCTGTTAACTATTCCTTTGTTATATTTTTATGTCTGATTTTTTTAAAGTTGTAATACAAAAAAGGGAGGGGTCATTGTCCAAGAAGTGGCATTACTTTTCAAGGGACATTACAGCAAAAAGCTACCTAACTGTTGTCATGTGGGGCAAGTCTGTGATGAGAAATGACATCAACTGTGATGAGTTTAAAACAACTATGATTGAAAACTGTGCTTAAAACAGTCTCGGTTGCTGATCTCCTACAAGCCTTTAGATGAGGCAATTTTTAACTATAAATTTTATAGGCCTCTCTAATTTCTTTTATGTAGCTTCTTATGTCCCAGAGTTTAACAGTCCACTTGGCTAATAGCCTTGGCTATGCCAGTTTGTATTCATATTTTGCTTTTTTTCTTTCTTGAGTCTGAAGGTGGAGGAAGAAAGAAGCCATATTACCCACAGATTTTTTTTGTTTTTGGATTTTATTGTTGCTCTTGTTTTTGGTTTAGAAAGAAAAGAGCTAAAGATTTCTGTGTTTTAGGGGCTTCCCTGGTGGTGCAGTGGTTGAGAGTCCGCCTGCCGATGCAGGGGACACGGGTTCGTGCCCCGGTCCGGGAAGATCCCACGTGCCGCGGAGCAGCTGGGCCCATGAGCCATGGCCGCTGAGCCTGTGCGTCCGGAGCCTGTGCTCCGCAACCGGAGAGGCCACAACAGTGAGAGGCCCGCGTACCGCAAAAAAAAAAAAAAAAAAAGATTTCTGTGTTTTATTAGATATGTAGAACTCCAAATTCACATATATAGTATTTTATAATATCATATTTCTTATGTATTTCTTAACTAGGAATGTAGATAATTTCCCTCTTGGGTAAAATTGTATGGGAGCAGAGGTTATTTAACTCCACCACCCAGGAATATACCACATAGGAAATAGTATGTAGAAGGTACTTTTTTTTTGTCTTGGGTGTGAAAGATCTGAAATTGGAGAAAATTTCCCATTTTTTATATTTTTAATAATAGGCACATTATACCTTCCTCCACCACAAAACTGCATTCATGAAAAAAATGCTTTAACAATGATATTAAAACATTAAATGGAAGTCCCTTCCAGTTATCAGGTATGTTAAAGGATAGAGTGCCTTTTTTTTTTGGGGGGGGGCCGCCCCGAGCCTTAGTTGTGCCCTGCAAGATCTAGTTCCCTGACCAGGGATCGAACCCAGGCCCCCTGCATTGGAAGCGCAGAGTCTTAACCACTGGACCACCAGGGAAGTCCCAGGAATGGAGTTTTTTTTTAGCTTGTTAGGTTAATTTCCTTCCCACCTCCATCTAGAGAGCATAGTACATTTAAAATGGACATTTCCGGGTTTCCCTGGTGGCGCAGTGGTTAAGAATCTGCTTGCCAATGCAGGGTACATGGGTTCGAGCCCTGGTTCAGGAAGATCCCACATGCTGTGGAGCAACTAAGTCCGTGCACCACAACTACTGAGCCTGTACTCTAGAGCCCACGTGCCACAACTACTGAGCCTGCATGCCACAACTACTGAAGCCCGCATGCCTAGAGCCTGTGCTGTGCAACAAGAGAAGTCACCGCAATGAGAAGCCCGTGTACCACAACGAAGAATAGCCCCTGCTCACCGCACCTAGAGAAAGCCCGTGCACAGCAACGAAGACCCAATGCAGCCAAAACTAAATAAATAAATTTATAAAAAAATAAAATTGACATTTCCATAGCTGTTTGACTCAGATGCACTGAGAAGATGCACATGGCCTAGGATTCCTGCCAAGATCATAATGCTTGACCCACAGATAGCCTCTTTTTAAAAAAGTTAAAGTCTGATGATAGGTTAATAGAAACTTTGTAAAACCTTGTATTGGTCATAGTTGTTGTTGCTGTTATTTTTATAAAATGTAACGGGTATAGAAATGGTCAGCAGTGGAATGGTTATATCTGCTTGCTGCACATATAAGGTTTGAGCTTCAGAGACCCAGATCTGCAGTTTATGGAGAAGAAAGCTGGACATTGAATTTTGAGAGAATTATCAATGGTTCTTAAATTTGGCAATGACAGAAATAACTATTTTTCAAAAAATTCAAGATAGAGTACACTTTGGGTCCAAATAAAGAGTTGTTTCTGAGATAGTGGTAGCAAAATTTGGAACCAGGACTGCTGCATATATTTGTGTAATCTGTGCCCTACACCAAGAGAAGAAAGGGAAGCTTAAGATCCTGCCCACACTCTGAGCTTCCCAAGCCATGTGTCCTGGCACAGGGCTGCCCAGAGGAAGAGGGCTGTTTTGTAATTTGTCCACCCAGTAGGAACATTTTTTGCAGTTAGCCTGGAGAGGGGCACCTTTTTGCAGTTGACTCAAAGGCATCATATGTGTTAGCTGAGCCCTCTTTCGAACCCAACACTTGGAATAATTTTTATCAGTGTTGTCAGCAAAAGATCTCTGGGGTCATTTGATGATTAAATGTTATTACACGTTAGCTAAAGAGAGTTCTAAGGTTTATAAAACATGGGACTACTGCAGTAGTACTACTCAGAAGAAATAGCACAGCTGAAACTGGGCAGAAATGCAGACTTCTTTAAGTCTTTTTATGAGAGCCTATACTTGTAGCCAATTGTGAACCAATTCTCAAGGCATTAATCTTTATTTCCAGGAAGGAAACAGCTATGATTCAGATGATTACCTTCTATCCTGATAGTATGTGTAGTCTGATGTTAAAAATTCATTGAGAACAAAGCCATATAAGACATTTGAAACCAGTCAGTTTAAAAGAGAATAAGTGATTTTATAGAAAGAATATTGGGCTGGAAATTAGGAAACCCATACTCTTATCTTTTGCAACCCCACTAATTCACTCTGGCCCCATACAAGTAACTTAACCTTTCTGGCCCTCAATTTCCATATCTGTAAAGTAAAAGAAGTACACCAAATATAAGGTCTCTTTCAGTTCTAACATTCTGTGACTTTAAAAAAGTAAAAACCTTCTCTAGCCAGATCTTGAACTGCAGTCAAATACATTGATAGAGAAACATTCTGTTTTAAATCACTTAAGCCAAATAATGATTTTTTCATACTCATTCTTGTTTTCCAGAAACTCTGTGAAGGCATATTTAAAGTCCTTTTAAAGGACATCCCAACAACATGTCAAGTGTCCTGCCTTGAAGTTCTCCGCATTCTCTCCAGAGACAAAAAGGTTTTAGTTCCTGTAACAACTAAGGAAAATATGCAGATACTGCTGCGACTAGCCAAGCTAAATGAGTCGGATGATTCTTTGGAGAAGGTGTCAGAGTTCCCAGTTATTGTGGAGTCATTAAAATGTCTTTGTAACATAGTGTTCAACAGTCAGATGGCACAGCAGCTCAGCCTGGAACTTAACCTTGCTGCAAAGCTCTGTAACCTCCTGAGAAAGTGCAAGGACCGAAAGTTTATCAATGACATTAAGTGCTTTGACTTGCGCTTGCTCTTCGTCCTGTCACTTTTGCACACCGACATCAGGTCACAATTGCGCTATGAGCTCCAAGGACTACCGCTGCTAACCCAGATCTTGGAAAGTGCCTTTAGCATCAAGTGGACCGATGAATATGAATCGGCCATAGACCGTAATGGACCTCCTCTCTCACCTCAGGAGACAGACTGTGCCATTGAGGCCCTCAAAGCTCTCTTCAATGTGACGGTAGACAGTTGGAAGGTGCATAAAGAGGTAAGGTTGAGAAGAATATTCTTATCTACTTGGAATTTCATTGGTTTGGGGTGTCCTTAGAGCTGCCTGCCAGAGACGAATGCTAAGTAGGGAAATGGAAAAAGTTTCCAATTCCCTCATTAATCAGTTAAATGACTCAAGATACATTTCTTAACCATTATAACTCTTATTCTTCCCATTTGTGTTAACACTTATCAGAAGAATAGGGTGAAGATTGACCACTGTTTTGTAAGATGCCAAATACAGTTCCTTTTCTGAGTTGTACTATCATGTATCTTTTTTTTTTAAGTGCCTCTTTCAGGAACAAGGTTTAAATGATGGATTTAAAGGGAAACAAAACAATGTGATTCATAAAGGTATAGGCATTTTCATTGCCTGCAGTCTTAAAGAAACATAAAGATATTCAGGCAAGTTGAAATTGATCAATCAGAATTGATGTCTGCTCAGTAGAGTAAAAGACACTGTGTTTATCACCTATCATCCTAGTCTCCTAACCCATTACTCTGTAGTGTTAGATAACTATCAGAAGTGTAGGACAACTAGATAGCCATGCTTATAACAGAGTCCTAGAAAACAAGTATAATTATACCAGAATATGGGAAAGTTTATTTTAAACCACTTGACTTATTGCTAGACTAAGATCCTTCTCTGTGGCTTGGACCTTCTAGCAACCCAAAGTGAGGCAGATTTGATAGTTTAAATTTGAGTACCCACAAGAACAATATGCTAAACAAGAAGCTTAGTTTAGGGGCTTCCCTGGTGGCGCAGGGGTTGAGAGTCGGCCTGCCGATGCAGGGGACACGGGTCCGTGCCCCAGTCCGGGAAGATCCCACATGCCGCGGAGCGGCTGGGCCCGTGAGCCATGGCCGCTGAGCCTGCGCGTCCGGAGCCTGTGCTCCGCAATGGGAGAGGCCACAACAGTGAGAGGCCCGCGTACCGCAAAAAAAAAAAAAAAAAAGAGGAAAGAAGCTTAGTTTAAGGAAGTCAATAATTTTAAGTAAACTGGACATAAACTTTTTCCCTTGCTTCTAGAATCTTAACATTTCACATTTACCCTCTCTCTTTAACCTTAAATAACTCATAAAATTTAGTCTCTGCCTTAAAAAAGAAAGAAAAGAAAAGTATTTTGGTGCCAGAGCAAATTATCTTTTCTGACAATTGACTTTAGGACTTAGGCTAACATTTTGCTGTGTCCATTTGAAGCAGTTCTTACCATGAATAAAGATCTGTTTTTGCCAGCAGCCTACTTTGAAAGGATTATCTCAGTGCAGTGATATAGTAGGAGTATGCAGGCATCTGAGTTTTAAAGTGCAAATAGGTCTATATTTTGAAACCAAATATTTGAAGATCAGTCCTAACAGCTGTTTTAGATGACTGTAGTATGGTCAGTTTTTCCTGGGACTTGGCAGAAAAAGATGTGGAAAGCCCACATGCTCCATTTATGCTTTGAAACCAAATATTTGGAAGTATTTAAAATGTTATGTCTCTATGCTTATTTGGTACCTTCTATGGTTATTTTTCTTACACTGTTTGTTTTGGTGTTTTTAAGTTCTCCATTTAGTTGCAAGAGCTCTTCTGAGACTGTTGGTTTGCCATTGTTGGAGGCCCTGTTATTTAAATTGTGCCCCAAATAGTAGCTTCTGCTCTTCAGATTCCTGACAGAAAGGGTTTATAGTTCAGTGGCCACACATCAGCATATGTATGGAATGATACGTAATAAATATCAGTATATTGAGATTAGCCCTAATTAGTGTGCTTCAATTATAATTTATAGCAGGGCTGGAAGAAGCTTTAGAAAATGTTGAAGTGGCAAATACTTATTCTGTATTATAGAATGTTTATTTTCCAAAAGATACACGATAAAGGATCAGTAGTCGTGAAGCAGGCATCTCAACAGAACTCTCGTGAGTCATGGATCACTTTATACAAGCATTATAAAATGTGCCTAGTTAATATGACTCTGGGCTATTATTGAAGTTATCAGAAATTGTGAACAGTATTGAAAACAGGACCTTGCCAACCCACTTAGGCAAGAGTGTGGGAAAGCTTATTTTAAACCACTTGAGTCTCCATAAGTCTCTAAATTCAAATTTTAGCAAGCATTTAGTAAATCAGTCAACAAATATTTATGAACAATTGCCAGGTATTATGCTAGGCGTTGTGTAATATATTGGCAAATAATACACATAGTCTCTGCAGACTTCAGTTTTATTGGTGATATAGGTAATAAGTAAACAAATATATAATTTAAATTGTGTTAAGTACTAGGAGAGAAACAGTACAATGATGGAGAATACTTAGTATAGTTAGAGAAGACCGCTGAAAGTCTCTCCTGAGATCTGAAGACTGAGAATGATTTGGCCATTTGAATGGGAATATAAAACATTTCACAGAAATTGAACAGCATGTGAAAAGACACAGAAATCAGAACATAGAGTACTTTTTACTGAGGTATACATAACTTAGCATAAAGGAAATCTGTAGTAAGGATGTAGAGAAACTTGCCAGTAAGGGTCCATTTACCTGAATTTTAATATCTCCTTGATTGTCAGATAAAAGACATCTTTCTCTAGTTGAGCAAGCATCTAAAGAATTGTTAATACCTTAAAATACCAGCTGAAATAAAGGGATATGGAAAGCTTACTGTACAGAAGAATCCAACTTTAAAATATAGATTTAAAAATAATATTTTCCTTATGAAAATAATACATGCTAAATAATACTGCAGATCTAAGGGAAAAAAGCATACGAGCAATAAGAAAATACAAATTACCTATAAACCTACCATTCAAAGATAATATATATATTATTTTTTTTACAAAAAATGCAGTCATTTTATCATCTTGCTTTTTTTCCCACAATAAATGTTCTTGAAGAGTAGTGGATTGCACAGTGTGTTCCTTGAAGCCTTAATGTTCCTAGGAGTAACCTCTGGGGATGAGGGGACAGTGTTTCAAGTTCCCCACCCTTTCTTTAAAAAGAGCGCCTTTGGGGACTTCCCTGGCTGTCCAGTGGTTAAGACTCTGCGCTCCCACTCCAGGGGGGTAGGGGTTCGATCACTGGCAGGAGAACTAAGATGGCACATGCCCCACAGGCTGCACAGCGTGGCCAAAAAAACCCAGCACCTTTGATTGTTGCTGTTGTTTTTCTTTAAATTTAGGTCGTAACTGGATTTCATTTGGGGTATAAAAAGAGTTCTGCAACCAAAAAAAATTTTTAACAACCACTTTCTTCTCGTAAAGATAATAAATCTTTATGAAAGAATACTCATAAGTATATGTATAAAAATACTTGAGTATTCCTTCATAAGGATCTATCAACCTTTAACAAATCCCCTATGTGTAAAGATTTGTATTGTTTGCAGTTGTTTGCTGTTTTACATAGTAATACACGGTAAATTTTCTTGTTGTAAAATCTTTGTCGATAAATTCCTGAAATTCATGGGCCAAAGGGTTTTTCAGAACTTTAGGGTTTTTTGTGTATATCATATGTATTTAAATTTATATGTATTACCAAACTGACCTTCAGAAGAATAGTGCTAGTTTACACCTCTCAAACCCCTGGCATTTCACTTTTTAAAATCTTTACCTACTTTACAACTCAGTTGTCACAGAAAATGCAGATGTTTGGTTTTGGTTTTAACTGTTTCAGTAGGTATTTTTATGACTGTTCATTTACAATTTACAAAAAAACAGAAAATTAGGGTTTTTTTGAGGTTTAGCAAATTAGTGTGATTTGTTCATTTTAGGTTCATGCCTCAATGTTAAATTCCTGCCTGGAAGCCAATGCCATCAAGCAGATTAATTCGGAGATTCCTTTCCATTCATTAGGAAATGTAGCTGGCCTTATTTCCACATGTGGTGTTCTGTCAGTCTGTCTCCCTGCCTTCCTCCCTCTTTCTCTCCCTTTCCTGAAGGTAGTATGTTTAAAAAAGTCAAATTATTCCTTTTATAGGACCCAAAATCAGTTCTAGAAAAGTTAATGGGAATGGTCTTGTCTTCTTCTTGCTTCAGCACTTTGCTAAATCTCCCTGTTCATGGAGGAAAGCATGTTATTCTAGAGGTCCCTTACTTAGCACACATTCCCTTCTGCAGTGCTTCCTAGGTATCAATGCAATGTAATGAGAAAATACAAGGACCAACACACATGTTAGAGCCAGACAGCCAAGTGCAAACAGAGAAGTAGTACAAGTATCTGAGTAGTCAAAGGATGCTATCTGAGTGAGATAAGACAGTGAGTATCTATAGGAGTTAATTGGGAAAGTCACATCATAACAGAAGACATTAGCCCCATAATGATTTTAGAGACTTTGAAGGAAGTGTGAAAAAAGGACTTGACATTATTTAATTAAAAATAAAGCTTCACGCTGTACCATGTTTTTTAACTGAGTCATTTTTTCAACAAACATTTATTATTGAGTGCCCAATATGTGCAGAGTTCTGTATTAGGCACACAAGATGCAATATAAAGCATCTCTGCCCTCAGAGAACTAACAGTCTCATAGGAAAAACAGACATGTAAACAGATGGATATATAACTGTTTGTCACATTATTTACTATTCTTCTCTATATTTTCTATATGTTTGAAAATAAAAAAGAATCAACTCAGAAGTGCACAGATGCTACAAATGCCATATATTCTTGATCTTTGGGGGTATGTCTGACCTCACTGGCATAGTCTTTCTGCTAAGCAACATACCTAGCACAGAGTAGGTGTTCAATGAATATTTGTTTTATGAGAAATAAAATGTGATACAGTTTGCTATCTGTATAGTGGAAGTATATAAGAGAAATAGCCAAAGTGACAGGGAGGAGGGAAAGTTTATGATACCTTTTAAATTTTCAAAACTACTAATTTTTCTAGAAACCTAAAACATTTAATAACGTTGTTTAGAGAGCAGATTCTAGCCTTTTCGGAGATACAGCACACTATTTTATAACATTTATATTTCCTTTTGTAAGTTAATTCAAAAAAGCATTTATTACTTTATGCCCGGCACCATGTTAAATGTAAAAGATGTGGAGGTGGAATACTTAATCTTTGCCTGTAAGGAACATACACAATTTAGTAGGACAAATAACTGCAAAATGGCTAGGGTAAGACATAGAGTGAAATACTACCTGATGTATAGCTATATTTCCAAGTAAGAGTGCATGTGTACGTTTGTGGTTGAGTGTGTATTTGTGTTTCACTTTGTGTAGAATTGAAATTGAATTTTCATAGGACAAGTTTCCTAAACCTTCTTGAAGTAATGAGAACTACCCTGGGATAACAAAACCACTTTAGGACTCATTGGTGTGAGGTATTCTCCTTTCAGACTTTTTTCTCAGGCATTGATTAGATTGGTTGAAGTGTTGAATGAAAAAGGTATGAGGATATTGATACCTTTACCAAACAAACGTGAAAATCTTCCACAGGTTGCACAGGAGAAGAAAGCAATAGTACAGCAGTGGAATCTATGAATAAGAAACAAAGCCTGTATAAAAAGATTCCCCCCCCCCCCCCCCGCCAACAAAGATCCCAAAGAGTTTCATGAGTTTTTACCTCTCTTTTAGTGTTATCTCATTTTGATTTCTACTGTCACAACAAGCCTGCTTGCTTTCTCTTTCTTCCTCCTCTGTCTTAGGGATTTTTTTGCCTTCTCAACCTTTGGAGATAGTAGGATTACAGAGGAGAGACTGTTGATGCCCTAAAGATATCAAAACTAAGCTCATGGGCTTCCCTGGTGGTGCAGTGGTTGACTCCGCCTGCCGATGCAGGGGACACTGGTTCGTGTCCCGGTCCGGGAAGATCCCACATGCCGCAGAGCGGCTAGGCCCGTGAGCCATGGCCGCTGAGCCTGCACGTCCAGAGCCTGTGCTCCGCAACGGGAGAGGCCACAACAGTGAGAGGCCCGCGTACCGCAAAAAAAAAAAAAACAACTTAGCTCATGAAGAAGTAAATGACAGTTGTATAAACTGTGTATATTGTTTTAAAAAGAGCAATTATATTTACTCTTTCAAGCATCTGTATAAGATAGGAGGGGTATTAATCTCATTTGACGAATGAGGACACTAAAGATCAAAGAGTTCAAATTGTTTATGTAAAGTCACCCAGCAGAACAACCAATAGTAGGAAATAGTGTACACTCTGACCTTTGTTAAGTAAGACATTTTAAATGATAGCTCTCTTTCAACAAATATTTATTGAGACAGACTAATAGAATAAAGAATCTAGAAATAAACCTACACATATACAGTCAACTGATTTATGATACAGGTAACACTGAATTGCAGTGGGGAAAAGGTGGGCTTTTTAATCAGTTAAAAATGAATTTAAATCCCTACCTTATTACCATACAGAAAAATTAATTTGAGATGGATAAGAGACTTAAATGTAAAAGGTAAAATGATAAAGCTTTTGGAAAGACAGAAGATTATCTTCATGACTTTTTTTTTTTTTTGGTACACGGGCCTCTCACTGTTGTGGCCTCTCCCGTTGAGGAGCACAGGTTCCACACACGCAGACCCAGCGGCCATGGCTCACAGGCCCAGCTGCTTCACCGCAATGTGGTATCTTCCCGGACCGGGGCACGAACCCGTGTCCCCTGCATTGGCAGGCGGACTCTCAACGACTGCGCCACCAGGGAAGCCCCATGACTTTATTTTAAACAAGTCAAACATTTCTTAAATAGGCAAAGATTTTAAAAACAGGACAAAATAAAGATCAAACCATAAAGGAAAAATTGACAAATTGGTCTTCATTAAAATTAGTTCATCAAGAGAAGAAAGTAAAAAACAGGCCACCAAATGGGAGATGATATTTTCAACACATATATGCAATAAAGGACTCTACCTAGAACATATTCAAGTCCTACAAATAATGTCGATTAACCCTACAGAAAAATATGCAAAAGGTTTGAACAGGCACTTCATAAAAGAGCTATCCAAATGACCAGTAGACATAAGAAAAGGTGTTCAACTTTATCAGTTATCAGGAAAATGCATAATAAAATCTCTGCACATCCATGAGAATGACAAATTTAAAAGGCTGACAATACCAAGTGTTGGCGCAGCTGTAGAGCAACTGGTGGGAGTGTAAGCTGGTATAAACACTTTGAAACACTGTTTGGCAGTACCTTCTAAAGTCTGTCATATGTATATGCCCTACGACCCAGCATACCAAATGACATATAAGAAAGTATGTTCATAGCAGCACTCTTCAGTATAGTCCAAGTGTCCATCAAGAGTAGGATGGATAAGTGAATTGTAATATACTCACTGTATTCAGCAGTGCTTTCTTTTTTTTTTTAACATCTTTATTGGAGTATAATTGCTTTACAATGGTGTGTTAGTTTCTGCTTTATAACAAAGTGAATCAGCTATACATATACATATATCCCCATATCTCCTCCCTCTTGCGTCTCCCTCCCACCCTCTCTATCCCACCCCTCTAGGTGGACACAAAGCACCGAGCTGGTCTCCCTGTGCTATGTGGCCAGCAGTGCTTTCTTAACCTAACTGTGAGGGACCAGATTTCTTTCCCTAGCTGTCAGAATGGAACTCTTGTATAATACAATATTACACACAACGTCAGACTGCTTGAAAAGTTTCTAAATTTTCAGGTGTACCTTCTGTACTCATGACTTTGCAGATTAGTGGCAAACAAGGGTGTGGACCAGTAGTGGTCCACAAACTGAACTTTGAATAGCACCACTCTCAAGCAGTGAAAATGAACAAACTGCACCTGTACACAACAACATGGATGAATCTCACAACCAGATACAGAAGGGTCTATATTTTATGATTCCATTCACTTAAAATTTGTGACAACAAAAATCACTAACCCATGATGTTAAATGTTAGAATTACAATTGAAGAGCAGATCTGTCATTTGAAGGGGTCATGAGGGCAATTCTGGGGTTCTCAATCTTGGTGTTGCTTTGTTTTCATGCTGGTTGTATGGACGTGCTCATTTTGTGAAAATTTATCTAGCTGTACACTTATGATTTGAGCACTTTTTTGTTTGTTTTACTTTTCATTTACATTAAAAATTATTGAACACTTTGTTAAACACATGCCCTCTAAAACTTGTGAAGGTACTAGATGAATGGAGAAAACAATGCGTATGTAAGTATGTAAACAAATGTGGAATTACAGATTATGATTTCCTGAAAGAAATCATAGCAAGATACAATGATAGAGATAATGAAAAAAGGAATCTACCTAAATAAGGTGGTCAAAGAAGGGGCTTCTCTGAGACCTGGAGGATGCAAAGGAGTCATTGATGCTAAAAGTAGAGGTACACAATCCCGGGACTTAAGTAGTTGTTTTGCGTAAAGAAATAGAATTTAGTGGACAGCAAAAGAGGACAGGCAGACCTACAGGGTACAACTGGGGAATTGGTGTCATGAAAATTGGGACAGGAGGAAAGGGGATGGAAGGAAGTAGGATTTTCACTTACAGTTGCAAATAGTGGAAGGACCAAAATGGAGTTTTGCAGGGGGCTTGTCAACATCAGCATGAGAGGAAAATGATTGTGATATTTAAAATAAAGGAAAATCTAGTTTAAAAGGAAGTGCATTCCTAGTTAATTATCAAAACCAAGGAAAATATGAACTTTTTAAGAGTTAAGTAATGGATGAGTTTCACATGCATTTCAGTGTGCTTCATATAATGTGGGATATGTAAAAGTATATTTGCATATTAGAGAATTTTGATTCAGGCATTTGAAGATAGATGGCAAGTGGAACAGTGTTCATTCCAAACCCTTAGTGTCTCTAGCATTCCACCGGTCCCCCTCCCCAACACGCAATAATTTCGTTATCACTCATTTCAGCTCTATCAGTCTTACCTTTTGTTTCCTTTCTGCCTCATCCTTCCCCTCACCCTCAAATATTTCACTGAAAGTACTAAGCATTTTCATGTGTATCATCTTCTTTAATTTAATCCTTTTACAACCCTAACAATCTCATGTTTGTGGAGATGCATATGGGGAAACTTTGGCTTAGAGAAGCCATATGACTTGCCTAAGGTCACAACCTAGACTCTTGACTCTAAGTAAAGCGCTTTTTCTGTTATGCCACTGAGACCTTCATCTCTTCCAAATCTACACATGATGGTGTTATTTTAAAATATTGTTATCCACATTATGAGTAATGAAACTGTGCTATTGTTTGTTAGATTTTATAAAAGATATCTTCCTAGAAGGGCTGAGTTATATATATGAATATAGGCTATATATGTATAATATGTGAATATATTTCACTTTACACAGACTTGAAATCAATTATGTTTATACAGAGCTTTAAAAATTTTAATAGCTTTTGAAGTAATTGGAACCTTCCTGAAATATAACATATCCAGGATCTGATTATAATAGATAATTATCACTAATTTCATGTCTTCTTAATTACTAAAAATTTGGAAGAAGAAAGGTACAACCTTGATTCAGATGATTTAAAAAATTGTAGTGGCCCAAGATCTCATGATAAATTAGGAGGTAAACCAAGTGATTATTCAGAGCTCAGCTTATTTCCTATTATTTGCCTTCCCTCTGACTCTATGTGTGTCTAATACCACTACCAATGAGTAAACATTGGGAAAATAGGAGATTAAACTCAAGAGTGCTTATTTTTCATCACTTGCTGGTCGCTTTGGAGAAACTAGGAATAAGATTTGGAGGAACTAGGAGATTAAGAAGATTCATTAAAATGAAGTTGATAGATTATAGATTTTAATCCATTGTTTTTGAAAGTTAAGAGATAAGACATTTTTATTAAGGATGTACAACCCGCTTCTAAAATACTGATAGTATTATATCTGTTTGAATTTTTATAATGACTCGTAAACTGGAACAGTATACTATCCAACAAAACAATCTAGACTTTCTGGAAATGGAAAAGATCCCTAGTTGAATTAAATCTTATGGACAGGTAAAACAGAGTAGGTAATAATATATGGATGCTGATCATATTTCTCTTTGCCTGACATGTCATAAGGGGAAGGATAGATCAACAACTTATGGTTTCAGCCATTTCTGGCAGTGGCTGTAGCTGTTCATATGAGATGATGACAATTCACTTAGTTAACACTTTGTTAATACTTGGAAATTCTTCCTAGAATATCCTGACTTCTGTTATGTATGGCATAAGAATAACTGTTTTGGGTGTTCGATGGGCCGTAGGATGACTCTCAGGGTTGTAGTAATGTACCGGACTTCTTCATTAAGGCATTCATTCAATCCCCAATGTTTCCTCACCTCTCTTTTATTTGCCATAGGGTGATTCTCATCAGTTTCGTGTCATGGCAGCTGTTCTTCGCCATTGTTTACTAATCGTAGGTCCAACTGAAGACAAAACAGAAGAGCTACACAGGTAGGTAACCTCTACTGATATTTCAGTGAAAGACATAATAAGTTCTTATTGTTTTTATGCATCTAATTTTAATTGTTATAAACACAAGAAAGTGAAACTATTACAGTAAACTGGGTAGCTGGTAGGTCAGAAATCATTACTATGCCCTGATGAGAAATTTTCATTCTTTGACTTTGTTATATTAAGCCCCAACAAGAGAAGAGAATTTGGCATTTGTTGCATTCAACAATAAAACCCAGAACGATAATAATAGCACACAGTTATTGAATACTGTGTGTGGCATTATGCTAAGTGCTTTATAAAGATTAACTTCTTTTAATCATCACACCAACCTTATGAGGTAGGTACTATTTTTCCCTTTCAATACATGATGAAACTGAGTCATAGAAAAATCAAGCAGTTTCTCCAAGATTGTTCAACCCTAATAAGTGAAAGAGCTTGGGGTTGAACCCTGATTTTAATTACTACACTTAAGCTAATACTCTCACTATTTTCATTGTAAGAGTATTTACCAAAAAGTATATCTTAAGCAACATTAATTAAATTTTTAAAACTTATTGTAAGATTTGGGCCACAGTCTCAAGTATTAATATATAAAAAATAGTTCAATTTTTGTGACTTGCCGATTAGAGCTATTATGGACTACTGTTAAAAGTTATCATTCTCGGGGCTTCCCTGGTGGCACAGTGGTTAAGAATCCACCTGCCAATGCAGGGCACATGGGTTCGAGCCCTGGTCTGGGAAGATCCCACATGCCACAGAGCAACTAAGCCCATGCACCACAACTACTGAGCCTGCACTCTAGACCCCACGAGCCACAACTACTGAGCCTGGGCTCTAGAGCCCATGTGTCACAACTACTGAGCCTGTGCTCTAGAGCCGAGAGCCACAACTACTGAAGCCCCTGCACACAGAGCCCGTGCTCCGCAACAAGAGAAGCCACTGCAACGAGAAGACTGTGCACAGCAACGAAGAGTAGCACACGCTCGCCGCAACTAGAGAAAGCCCACGCGCAGCAATGAAGACCCAATGCAGCCAAAAATAAACAAATAAATAAATAAATTTTTTTTTTTAATTATCATTCTCTGAGAACAGGTGAAGCAGTATTAATGCATCTTTCTAGTTCTCTTACTATTTTGTATCAGGTTTCTAGTAACAAGTCCTCTGACTTTAACATGAGATTGCTTGTGACACTTTATAAGAACACAAATGGCATTTTAAACAATTCAAATAAATTTCAAATCTGCAAACAAATAACTTTGGCATTAAGTCTGCTTTACAAATAATTTAAAACTGAGTTCTTAGTAGAAATTACCTTTTGAGCATTTATAGTATTCTGTTTTCCACAGTATGGCTTAAATAAAACTATAGAAATACAACCAGAGTGTAAAGTGAAACATACCCTTGTTCTTTTTCAGTCATACCCATATTATTTTAGTTATGATTGGCAGTTTATTATTTGATATTGTACTGAGTTTGTTGGTAGGTTATCTTTATGTACTCTGCCCTGCAAATCTTCAAAAGATTGTTTTCTTCAAAATTAAAAAGAATACTTCTTTCTGCAGCTACAGATCAAAATTTCCTTTAATTTTCTTGAAGCTGTGTCTTTAAAAATAATCAGATTAACTGCAATAAATCATATCCTCTAAAAAGATTTTATTAAGCATTTTTGTCTGACTAATTTTTTATAATCAAGAGACACTATAAATTTAGCTATTCAAACTTAAAACTACAAGAAAATGGGTTTATAAGCCCAGGTATAAATGTATGTATGTATGTATTTATTTATTTATTTTGGAAATTACATATCACAAGTTAAATGGCATTCATACAAGGATGTGAGAAGAAAGTGTTTTGATGGGAATTGTTACAGTAGTCACAAAAGCATTGCTAAGGCTTTCTCTGAAGAGTGAATTTAATATTTTAAAACAGTACCCAGTATTCGTAAAAAGAGAGGAAAACTGTAAAGAGGTTTTAACACTCAGATTTTTTTAAAGTATAGATTTCTTTATTTTACTTTCTAATGATGTTTGCTTTAAATATTTATTTTTCTTAAATAAATTTAAAAGATATTTTTCTTTAAATTTACTTCTATAAGTTGCTCTGATAAAATATCTGTTAGCTACATTGTAAATAAGAAGGAATACCCCTAGAGCCATAGACAAGATTTATATGTATTGCTAAAAGGCTTTCCTGGGAGATTGAGGTTGCTGCTGACATGACGGTTTATCTGAACTGGCCCTGCATGTCCCTTTAATCAGAATTAAAGTGATTAGTATCATTTGAGCAGTAATGACTCTAAGCTAATCCATTTAAATGCAGAAAAAATACTATGCCAACCTCAAAGGGCTATTTTAAGAACCTTACTAGAATTGTAATATCTACTAAATTCTGCCCATTTGTAGTGACCCTGAAAAGAGTT
>NW_021703783.1:85265840-85307391 GCF_005190385.1 Monodon monoceros
TTTTGCGGTACGCGGGCCTCTCACTGTTGTGGCCTCTCCCGTTGCGGAGCACAGGCTCCAGACGCGCAGGCTCAGCGGCCATGGCTCATGGGCCTAGCCGTTCCACAGCCTGTGGGATCTTCCCAGACCAGGGCATGAACCCCTGTCCCCTGCATTGGCAGGCGGACTCTCAACCACTGCGCCACCAGGGAAGTCCCATTCCATTTTTTAAAGTTAATATCTAAGTTTGTTTTTTGCTTTTCTTTTTTAAGGAAAAATGTAATGAAAGAGGTAAACCTAGATAGTGTGGTGTATGGTTATGCATTGTCATCAAACTCAAAGGGTTGTAATAATGATTAAATGAGAAATTAGTAAAGCCATCCATCCCTGGCACTGAGTAAGCTCTCAGTAAATGGGGGAGGAGCTGCTACTGCCACTGCCACAACACTGCAGCCACTGCTACTTCTGTTACTATTATTATAATGAGCATATTAGCTTTTAGATCCAATGTTTAGTTCTAAAGTTCCTTTTTAAGGTTTATTGAATTTTTTTAACATCTTTATTACAGTATAATTGCTTTACAGTGGTATGTTAGTTTCTGCTTTATAACAAAGTGAATCAGCTATATATATACATATATCCCCATATCTCTCCCCTCTTGCGTCTCCCTCCCACCCTCCCTATCCCACCCCTCTAGGTGGTCACAAAGCACCGAGCTGATCTCCCTGTGCTATGCACCTGCTTCCCATTTGCTATCTGTTTTACATTTGGTAGTATATATAAGTCCATGCCACTCTCTCACTTCGTCCCAGCTTACCCTTCCCCCTCCCCATGTCCTCAAGTCTATTCTGTACATCTGCATATTTATTCCTGTCCTGCCCCTAGGTTCTTCAGAACCATTTTTATGTTGTTTTAGATTCCATGTATATGTGTTAGCATACAGTACTTGTTTTTCACTTTCTGACTTACTTCACTCTGTATGACAGACTCTAGGTCCATCCACCTCCCTACAAATAACTCAATTTCATTTCTTTTTATGGCTGAGTAATATTCCATTGTATATGTGTGCCACATCTTTATCCATTCATCTGTTGATGGACACTTAGGTTGCTTCTATGTCCTGGCTATTGTAAATAGAGCTGCAGTGAACATTGTGGAAGTTTATTGAATTTTCATATTTTGTTTAGGAAGCTATTTCTTTGTATATATTGCGATTGTGTAGTGAAATCTGTTTTCTGTTAATCTAAGATTTTCTCAAGCCAGATGCTTGGTAGGCATGTCAGGAGCCTGTTAAGGTACTCTAGGAGATGAGTGGGTCAAAAAATGGCTTAGCAGCAGTTTTTCTGATATGTTGTCTGTGTAAGACAGTGCCTTTTTCTTTTTTCCCTAGAGAAATCAGGAGAACATGGACATAGAGATAAAATGAGTTAGTTCACAAAGATAGCTGACCTTGATGTCGACTTCCTTTCCACTAATCAGCATCTTATGTAGTTTCTACAATCTGTTTGTTCTATTTCATTTCCTTCTGTCTATACTTATGGTAATAAGTAAATTGTTGGTATGATCCACCTTTTTGGCTCCATTAAAGGACATCCTAATTCTGTCCAATTCTAATATCTGCCTGAGAGTATTTTGAGCCCTCTTGTCCATAATCAGTAAGCTTATGCATAAACACTTAGCCAAAAAAAAGTTGCATGTGGATGTGGTTGTGATTTTGTTTTATTTGGAGAGAAGGGGAAAGATGGGGATGGCCTATACACTAGAGAAGAAAGGAGAGGGGAGGACCAGATCTGATTTAATTTCTTGCAGCTTTTCAGCATAATTTCTTTCACGCAACACATTGGCATCTACAAAGCTTTTTTTTGTTTTGTTTTGTTTTACCCAAAAGAGCCAGTGTTATTTAAAAAGTACTTACCTCCCTGGAGATTGGTTCAAGATGGTGGAGTAGAAGGACGTGCGCTCACTCCCTCTTGTGAGAGCATGGGAATCACAACTAACTGCTGAACAGTCATCGATAGGAAGACACTGGAACTCACCAGAAAAGATACCACACATCCAAAGACAAAGGAGAAGCCACAATGAGACGGTAGGAGTGGCGCAATCACAATAAAATCAAATCCCATAACTGCTGGGTGGGTGACTCACAAACTGGAGAACACTTATACCATAGAAGTCCACTCACTGGAGTGAAGGTTCTGAGCCCCACGTCAGGCTTCCCAGCCTGGGGGTCCGGCAACGGGAGGAGGAATTCCTAGAGAATCAGATTTTGAAGGGTAGCGGGATTTGATTGCAGGACTTCAACAGGACAGGGGAAACAGAGACTCCATTCTTGGAGGGCACACACAACGTAGTGTGCGCATTGGGACCTGGAGAAGGAGCAGTAACCCCATAGGAGACTGAACCAGACCTACCTGCTAGTGTTGGAGGGTCTCCTGCAGAGGTGGGGGGTGGCTGTGGCTCACCATGAGGACAAGGACACTGGCAGCAGAAGTTCTGGGAAGTACTCCTTGGCGTGAACCCTCCCACAGTCCACCATTACCCCACCAGAGAGCCGGGTAGGCTCCAGTGTTGGGTCACATCAGGCCAAACAACCAACAGGGAGGGAACCTAGCCCCACCCATCAGCAGACAAGAAGATTAAAGTTTTACTGAGCTCTGCCCACCAGAGCAACACCCAGCTCTACCACCACCAGTCCCTCCTGTCAGGAAACCTGCGCAAGCCTCTTAGATAGCCTCATCCATCAGAGGGCAGAAGCAGGAAGAACTACAGTCCTACAGCCTGTGGAACAAAAACCACATTCACAGAAAGACAAGATGAAAAGGCAGAGGGCTATGTACCAGATGAAGAAACAAGATAAAACCCCAGAAAAACAAACTAAATGAAGTGGAGATAGGCAACCTTCCAGAAAAAGAATTCAGAATAATGATAGTGAAGATGATCCAGAACCTTGGAAAAAGAATGGAGGCCAAGATGGAGAAGATGCAAGAAATGTTTAACAAAGACCTAGAAGAATTAAAGAACAAACAAACAGAGATGAACAATACAATAACTGAAATGAAAAATACACTAGAAGGAATCAATAGTAGAATAGCTGAGGCAGAAGAACAGATAAAAGACCTGGAAGACAGAATGGTGGAGTTCACTGTTGTGGAACAGAATGAAGAAAAAAGAATGAAAAGAAATGAAGACAGCCTAAGGGACCTCTGGGACACCATTAAATGCACCAACATTCACATTAAAGGGGTCCCAGAAGGAGAAGAGAGAGAGGACCTGAGAAAATATTTGAAGAGAGAGATTATAGTTGAAAACTTCCCTAACATGGGAAAGGAAATAGCCACCCAAGTCCAGGAAGCCCAGAGAGTCCCAGGCAGGATAAACCCAAGGAGAAACACGCCAAGACACACAGTAATCAAATTGACAAAAATTAAAGACAAAGAAAAATTATTGAAAGCAGCAAGGGAAAAATGACAAATAACATACAAGGGAACTCCTATAAGGTTAACAGCTGATTTCTCAGCAGAAACTCTACAAGCCAGAAGGTAGTGGCATGACATATTTAAAGTGATGAAAGGGAAGAAATTACACCCAAGATTACTCTACCCAGCAAGGATCTCTATCAGATTTGATGGAGAAATCAAAAGCTTTACAGACAAGCAAAAGCTAAGAGAATTCAGTACCACCAAACCAGCTTTACAACAAATGCTAAAGAAACTTCTCTAGGCGGGAAACACAAGAGAAGAAAAGGACCTACAAAAACAAACCCAAAACAATTAAGAAAATGGTAACAGGAATATACATATCGATAATTACCTTAAACGTGAATGAATTAAATGCTTCAACCAAAAGACACAGGCTTGCTGAATGGATACAAAAACAAGACCCATATATATGCTGTCTACAAGAGACCCACTTCAGACCTAGGGACACATGCAGACTGAAAGTGAGGGGATGGAAAAAGATATTCTGTGCAAATGGAAATCAAAAGAAAGCTGGAGTTGCAATACTCATCAGATTAAACAGACTTTAAAATAAAGAATGTTACAAGAGACAAGGAAGGACACTACATAATGATCAAGGGATCAATCCAAGAAGAAGATATAACAATTATAAATATATACGCTCCCAACATAGGAGCACCTCAATACATAAGGCAACTGCTAACAGCTATAAAATAGAAAACCGACAGTAAGACAGTAATAGTGGGGGACTTTAACACCTCACTTACACCAATGGACCGATTATCCAAACAGAAAATTAATAAGGAAACACAGCTTTAAGTGACACAGTAGACCAGTTAGACTTAATTGATATTTGTAGGACATTCCATCCAAAAACAGCAGATTACGCTTTCTTCTCAAGTGCACACAGAACATTCTCCATGATAGATCATATCTTGGGTCACAAATCAAGCCTCAGTAAATTTAAGAAAATTGGAATCATATCAAGCATCTTTTCTGATCACAATGCTATGAGATTAGAAATGAATTACAGTGAAAAAGACGTAAAAAACACAAACACATAGAGGCTAAACAATACGCTACTAAACAACCAGGAGATCACTGAAAAAATCAAAGAGGAAATCAAAAAATACCTAGAGACAAAGGACAACGAAAACATGACAATCCAAAACCTATGGTATGCAGCAAAAGCAGTTCTAAGAGGGAAGTATATAGCAATAGAAGCTTACCTCAAGCAACAAGAAAAATCTCCAATAAACAATCTAACCTTACACGTAAAGGAACTAGAGGAAGAAGAACAAACAAAACCCAAAGTTAGTAGAAGGAAGGAAATCATAAAGATCAGAGCAGCAATAAATGAAATAGAAACAAAACAGTAGCAAAGATCTATAGAAGTAAAAGCCGGTTCTTTGAGAAGATAAACAAAATTGATAAACCATTAGCCAGACTCATCAAGAAAAAGAGGGAGAGGACTCAAATCAATAAAATTAGAAGTGAAAAAGGAGAAGTTACAACAGACACCGCAGAAATACCAAGCATCTTAGGGGACTACTACAAGTAACTCTATGCCAGTAAAATGGACAACCTGGAAGAAATCGACAAATTCTTAGAAAGGTGTAACCTTCCAAGACTGAACCAGAAAGAAATAGGAAATATGAACAGACCAATCACAAGTAATGAAATTGAAACTGTGATTAAAAATCTTCCAGCAAACAAAAGTCCAGGAACAGATGGCTTCACAGGTGAATTCTATCAAATATTTAGAGGAGAGCTAACACCTATTCTTCTCAAACTCTTCCAAACAATTGCAGAGGAAGGAACACTCCCAAACTCATTCTATGAGGCGACCATCACCCTGATACCAAAACCAGAGAAAGATACTACAAAGAAAGAAAATTACAGACCAATATCACTGATGAATATTGATGCAGAAATCCTCAACAAAATACTAGCAAACAGAGTGTAACAGCACATTAAAAGGATCATACACCATGATCAAGTGGGATTTATCCCAGGGATGCAAGGATTCTTCAATATATACAAATCAATCAATGTGATACACCATATTAACAAATTGAATAATAAAAACCATATGATCATCTCAATAGATGCAGAAAAAGCTCTTGACAAAATTCAACACCCATTTATGATAAAAAGTCTCCTGAAAGTGGGCATAGAGGGAACCAACTTCAACATAATAAAGGCCATATATGACAAACCCACAGCAAACATCATTCTCAATGGTGAAAACCTGAAAGCATTTCCTCTAAGATCAGGAACAAGACAAGGATGACCACTCTCACCACTGTTATTCAACATAGTTTTGGAAGTCCCAGCCATGGTAATCAGAGAAGAAAAAGAAGTAAAAAGAGTACGAATTGGAAAAGAAGTAAAACTGTAACTGTTTGCAGATGAGATGATACTATACATAGAGAATCCTAAAGATGCCAGCAGAAAACTACTAGAGCTAATCAATGAATTTGGTAAAGTTGCAGGATACAAAATTAATGCACAGAAACCTCTTGCATTCCTATACACTAATGATGAAAAATCTGAGAGAGAAGTTAAGGAAACACTCCCATTTATCATTGCAACAAAAAGAATAAAATACCTGGGAATAAACCTACCTAAGGAGACAAAAGACCTGTATGCGGAAAACTATAAGACACTGATGAAAGAAAGTAAAGCTGATACAAACAGATGGAGAGATATGCCATGTTCTTGGATTGGAAGAATCAATATTGTGAAAATGCCTATACTACCCAGAGCAATCCAGAGATTCAGTGCAATCCCTATCAAATTACAAAAGGCATTTTTTACAGGACTAGAAAAAAAAATCCTAAAATTTGTATGGAGACACAATAGACCCCAAATAGCCAAAGCAGTCCTGAGGGGAGAAAAACAGAGCTGGAGGAATGAGACTCCCTGACTTTAGACTATACTACAAAGCTGCAGTAATCAAGACAATATGGTACTGGCACAAAACCAGCAATATAGATCAATGGAACAGGATAGAAAGCCCAGAGATAAACCCACACACCCAGCGATAAACCCACACACCTGTAGTCAATTAATCTATGACAAAGGAGGCAAGGATATACAATGGAGAAAAGACAGTCTCTTCAGTAAGTGGTGCTGGGAAAACTGGACAGCTACATGTAAAAGAATGAAATTAGAACATTCCTTAACACCATACACAAAAATAAACTCAAAATGGATTAGGGACCTAAATGTAAGACTGGACACTGTAAAACTCTTAGAGGAAAACAGAGGAAGAACACTCTTTGACATAAATCACAGCAAGATCTTCTTTGATCCACCTCCTAGAGTAATGGAAATAAAAACAAACAAATGGGACTTAATGAAACTTAAAAGCTTTTGCAAAGCAAAGGAAACCATAAGACAAAAAGACAACCCTCAGAATGGGAGGAAATATTTGCAGACAAATCAATGGACAAAGGATTAATCTCCAAAATATATAAACAGCTCATGCAGCTCAATATCAAAAAAACAACCCAATCCAAAAATAGGCAGAAGACCTAAATAGACATTTCTCCAGAGAAGACATACAGATGGCCAAGAAGCACATGAAAAGCTGCTCAACGTCACTAATTATTAGAGAAATGCAAATGAAAACTACAATGAGGTATCACCTCACACCGGTTAGAATGGGAATCATCAGACAATCTACAAACAACAAATGCTGGAGAGGGTGTGGAGGAAAGGGAATCCTCATGCACTGTTGGGGGGGAATGTAAATTGATACAGCCACTATGGAGCACAGTATGGAGGTTTCTTAAAAAACTGATAATAGAATTACCATATGACCCAGCAATCCCACTACTGGGCATATACCCAGAAAAAACCATAATTCAAAAAGACACATTCACCCCAATGTTCTTTGCAGCACTGTTTACAATAGCCAGGTCATGGAAGCAGCCTAAATGCCCATCGACAGACAAATGGAGAAAGAAGATGTGGTACATATATACAATGGAATATTACTCTGCCATAAAAAGGAACGAAATTGGGTCATTTGTAGAGATGTGGATGGACCTAGAGACTGTCATACAGAGTGAAGTAAGTCAGAAGGAGAAAAACAAGTATCGTATATTAACGCATATATGTGGAACCTAGAAAAATGGTACTGATGAACAGGTTTGTAGGGCAGAAATAGAGACACAGACGTAGAGAACAAATGTATGGATACCAAGGGGGGAAAGTGGGGGTGGTGGTGGTGTGATGAAATGGGAGATTGGGATTAACATATATACACTAATAATGCATAAAATGGATAACTAATAAGAACCTGCTGTATAAAAAAATAAATAAAATTGAAAAATTGAAAAAAAAAAGTACTTACCTCCCTGCTTTTTTTTGTTGTTCTTTGTTTAAACCAATTCATTTTATCTCACATATTTAAGGGGACAGTTTAGTACCTAATGACACCTCATTACAGTGCAAAGCATAATGTCTGTTTTTTCTAGCTTTATTGAGACATAATTGACATATAACATTGTATACATTTAAGGTGTACAGTGTGTTGATTTGATACACATATTGCAAAATGTAAAATGTAAAAAAAGTAAGCATGTCTTACACATGGCAGACTTCTAATAAATGTTTGAAAATTGAACCATTTCATTTTGGTTTATATTTATTAACTGAGCACTTACTATGTGTTAGGCACTATGTTGAGCTCTAGAGGCAACGAAGGTGAATACAGTATAATCTTTGTTCTCCAGGGCTCACCAACTAGGGGGTAAAAGAGGCTGCTAAGTGAATAAGTGCACTTGTTTTGATGAGTGTTGTGTTAGACATAAACAAGTTTATATAGGTATACAGAAAAAGGAGAGTTCGGAGAGATTGGGGAGAGGGTTTTTTTCTTTTTGTTTTTAAAGCTCTTAGCTCTTTAACCTAATTCTCACTGTGAATAACAGTTATCTAGGTGAACAGATATTATCTGAACTATAGCTGAGTACCATGCTAGGTTCCTGAAGGATTCCACACCATAGTGCATAGTCTGGAGGAACATAGAGTATAAATGGGGAAACAAGACATGAATATTATGAAAAGTTAAATAACAATCAAGAAAAGAATAGAAGAGATGTCACAAGATAGTTTTTGAGTAGTTTCCCAGTAAATTAATTATCCAGATAATAATTGCTAATAGAATTCAGATAACATGCTCACTATGGTCTAGCATGATGAGGAAAGTCTTCCTCACTCATACTGTACCTGTTCTCCATCCTCATCCAGACCTCTGGTCCCCTGGTGATTCCTTTTTCTCCTACCTGTAAGCCTCCTTAAGGTTTCCTTTCTTCCCTCTCTATTCTAAAGCATTGGTTCATCATTTGGTTCATCTCTCTCTACTCCCTAATTGTCCTGTCCTGCCAGTGTTCAAGCACCTAACCCCAGATCTGTCAGACCACCTTCTTTCTCCAGTTCTAAACTCAAGCTGCTCTGTCCTGTAGGAAAGTTTTACCTAACCTGACAGATCGGTCCATCCTTTCCACTGCACGCAGAGTTGTTTTTCAAAAAGTAACTCTGCTTAGAATCCTCTTGTGGCTCCCCTCTGTCTTTATGATTAAGAGCAAACTTATTTTGTCACTATGCATTTATTAATGATCCGCAAACGCATCTGGGAAATTTGTTTTTCTGGCTTCTGCACCTACTCCTTTGCCAGCATAACTCTGGTTTAAGGTCATCAGTAACCCATTTGGCCATAACATGTATCTCATCATGACAATCCCCTTTATAATCCCCCTTCCCCACTCTACACACTCGTACACACACTTTTTTTGTCTTATGGCTACTAAGGCCCTGTCCTTTAGAGGCCTTGTCCTTTGCTTTAGACTTAGGAACCTGTTTTCATTTCCCCACAGACACCATATTCTCTCATTCTTCCAGATATTTGCTGTTCCCTCCTATAGTATAGTATGTCTCCTGTTCAAAAGCTCCTTAATAGCTGCCATTTACTATGTACCAGGCAGAGTGCTTTGCATGCCTTTTTTCATTTAATCCTCACATCAACCTGATGGGATAAATTTATTTCCCTTTACTTTAGAATTAAAGACACCAAGGCCTAGAATAGGTCATGTAATTTGCCCAAGGCACACATTTCTAGGAGGCAACTTAGAATTCAACCCATTGCTCTACAAATTATGTTATGCTGTCTTCTCTTAGGAAAAGGAGCATATTTTATTTATTTTTGTATACTTAGCATCTAGTACAAGGCATAGTAAATATTTGTTGAGAATAAAGTGAGACTTGAGCTAATCTTAAAGAATGAGATCATTCTAAACAGGAGAAAACATGGACAAATACAGAAATGAGACTATGTCCACAGCATACTTAGAGAACAATGACCAGGTCCCTATGGGTTAACACTTTGCCACCTGGATTTGCTGTTCCAGTCTTCTTTTGCCCTTTGCAGTAAACCTCCTCTAGGTATCGACTATCTGATTCTTCTACTATTCTCTCTTGAATCTAGTCTACTCAGGTTTTAGTCCCACTACACCAGAATGGCTATTATTAAGGTCACTTCTGTGTTTCTAAATCCAGTCACTTGATCTGTCCACATCATTTGACCACATGTGATCACTCCATTCTTACTGATATACTTTCTTCCAGGATACCATCCTATCTTGGTTTCCCTCCTACCTCACTAGTTGTAATTTCTTCCTCTCCCACTCAGCCTCTGGATGGTAGAGTGCCCCAGGCCTATCTCTCGTAGTCTCTCAATCCACACTCACTCCTTTACTGATCTAATCCAATCTTGGTCTTTAAATACCATCTACATGCTAGTCCAGATCTCCCTCCCTGATCTCCCTGACTCTTACAGTTAACTTCCTGTTAACATCTCCATTTGGAAGTATAACAGACATTCCAAACTTAACATATCCAAGATTACACTCTTACTCTTCCCCTAAAATGTTGCTTCTCCTGCAGTGTTTCCCATTTCAATTTATGGCAACTCTAGCTTTCCACTTGCTAAGGCTAGAAGCTTGGATTCTCACACCCCACAACTAGCCTATCAGGAAATCTTCAAAATGTATCCAGATCTGACCACTGCACTGTTACCACCGTGTTCATTCACCTGAGTTATTATAATAACACCCTAACTGGTTGGCCTTCCTCACCTTTGACGTCCTACTAGTTGTTCTCAACATAGTAGCCAGAGTGATCCTTTTAACATAAGGATAGAGTATATTACTATGCCAAGCCCTGTGGTGGTTCCCCATTTCATTCAGGATAAAAACTAAAGTAATAATAGCCTGTAAAACCAATCTGGCCCCCTGTTACCCAGCTGAGCTCCTGTCCCACTCCTCACCCTGTGTGTGGTGGTTCAGCCACACCAACTTCATTGCAGTTCTTCATACATGCCACTACTCCTGCCCTGGGGCCTTTGCTCCTGCCCTCCTTCCTGGAACGCCCTTTCCGCATGTAGTCACAGGGCTCACTCCCTAACTTCCTTTAAGTCTTTGCTTAAATGACACCATCTCAGTGAGGTTGTTCAGACTACCCTATTCAGAATTACAACTCACATGTCCTGTTTACCTCCTGAATTTTACCCTCAGACCATTTATCACCTTCTATTCAATTAACTTCTTTTGTTTGTTTGGGTTTTTTTTGTGGTACGCGGGCCTCTCACTGTTGTGGCCTCTCCCGTTGCGGAGCACAGGCTCTGGACGCGCAGGCTCAGCGGCCATGGCTCACAGGCCCAGGCGCTCTGCAGCATGTGGGATCTTCCCGGACCGGGGCACGAACCCGTGTCCCCTGCATCGGCAGGCGGACTCTCAACCACTGAGCTGTCAGGGAAGCCCTGTTTGTTTACTTTTAATTGACTGGTTCTCTACATGCTAGAAAATAAGCTCCAGAAGGGCAGGGATTTATTTCTATTTTCTTCGTAATACCTGCCTTAAAAATTCCTGGCATAAGTAATCAATAAATAATTACTGAACTGAGTTAGATTAAGTAAACTTAGGTATTTACATGTGAAAATCTTTTGGAGATCTTGAGGTTCATTTAAGTAGATTTTCCAGCCATGAAAAACGATATGTGAGCCCCAAATGTAAAGAAGATACATTTGACCAGGAAAGTTTGCCAACAGCTGTAGGTCTGCTTGTACTGTTATCATGCTCCTTAGTGTCATCTGGTATTAAATTGTTTAGCCCCTCGATTGATACAGGCCTGGATTTTAGATTGCCTTCCTTCTCCCACAACTATCAAGGCTTTAATCAGAGCATTAAGGAGCTCTAAATACGCCCTGCTTTTGAATCTGCATATCAGGAGGGGGCTGGGAGTTTGAGTGGGAGGATGTCATGTCCCAGTGATTAATGATCTCTAGGAAGCTGAAAAGGGGAGAGTAATATACACAGTACTTCTACCCCCTGGAGTAGGAATGCAAACACCATTGTGCAGATCTGTGCATAGTCACTGACTTCCTGGTAGCTGGAGAATTTCATACACTCTTCTCCCACAAATAAAACTGTCAGAGAAGTGACAGCTCAAAAAGCTGGCTTTCCTTACTTAAAAAGAATAGCTCAAACACAGTGAGCCAGAAAATTAATTTTGTAGTTGTTTGGGAACCCAGTTGTTTAATAAGAAACGAGAAAATGCGAACTTTTCTTGAAAAGCCTAAAACCTCCAAATATTTGTTGAATCAAACTCTACATTTGGTTTCTTAAATTTACGAAATTCCTGGAAACTGCTTATTTTAAATGAATTTAAAGGGAAGCATTCCTTTGTAATGAAATGCATTGCCTTAAACTTTTCAGTGTGGTCTCTATGGTAGATTCAGAGAATTATACTACTGGTGGACTCCAGCCTATTGCTCTATGTGTTGAAAAACACCTAACATTTCAAAGTGGCTTTTACAGTTTTAGAAAGTAATTCTAAGGTAGAGTTCTATTTTTTTTTCTTTTAACCCCAGTGAATCTATGATATTTAATAACAGTTTCCAAATGCTTAAGTCAGAAGTGCAATATATTTATCTATAGATAAGGAACTACAGATGTTTGCAAAAATTTTAAAAGGAAAGTTTGAGGGAAAAGCATCGTATTTCAGCCAATTGCGATTATTTACAAATAATCAAAGTTAGAAACATTGTTGAATAGTAGTAGTAGTAATAGCAGTAGCAGCAGCAGTAGTAGATTCTTAGTGGGGACAACCAAATAACTTGTATTTTACCAGGAACCTTTCATTTATAGGACTTGTTAAATTATTTTTGTTCTTGGTTCTGATTTTTTGGTGCCCTTTACATTACCAGTTATTGTTCTCCATTGTCTACTTTTTCAACTTTGAGTTCTTATGAATTTTTTTTCCCGTAATATAAAAAGAAAGAAAAGAAATATTCATTCTTGGGGAAATGCAGCCACACTTCAGGGTAAAGGAGAGAAAATATTTTGTATTTTATTTCTGTTTTGTTGTTGTTTATTTTGTTTCATATTTGAGGGTGTCACTATAATCTAAATTAAAAGGAACTACTATGGGCTAAATTAAGACAGCATCAGTTAGATTAAGCTCTGAATTTGGTTTCCAAGTGGTTAGACTTTTAAATTGTATTTGCAAGAGTTTATTTTTAGTCAGGATGCAGTTATTTTTAGATCTGCTTCTCTGTCACTAGGAAATGTAATGCCTGTCTCTCCATTGTTGTTTATCAGGAAGTTCTGAGGCGCAGGCTTTTAAGATCCAGCTAGCACAGAAGACCACCTCTCCTTTTAAAAGGAAAAATATGAAATAATGCATGAAGGAAAATACATGAATTGAGAGCATGTCTAATTTTTAAATTGTTAGTGTCAAACACAATTTTAATTTTAATCTCTTATACACTGAGCAATGGAACAAGATTTTTAGGGAATACCAAAAAATACAAGGTTTGGGTTCCCCCTACTGGTGTGCATCCCAGGCACATTATTTCATTAATACATAGAAAGAAAGCCCTGGGGGATAGAGATTCGAAGTAGCTATGTTGGCCTCTTTTAAAGAAATCTGGGGACAAGAGAAGGAGAAAAAGCACCATTTACCATTTTCTGCAAATGTCTTATGAAATAAGGGATGATCTAAAAATTGTATTTCTGTATCTAGAAAGGACAAAATTTAATCCTACAATATTTGGTTTTTAATGTTGTTGCCTCTGTGATAAGCTGCTTATATACAGTGTTCCTCAAATGCTTTATGTTGTAATCTAAGGAATAATAAGACATCAGTGAATCCACAAAAGGATTTAAAATCCCAAGGAAAAACTGCACATCTAGTATTGTATCATAATAAAATTAAAGAGCTAGTGTTAAAGCTCACTAATTCCTATTTTAGCATTTCAGAAAGTGACATGACATCATATGATTGTGTGTGTCCATTTAACATCTGTTCTTTCTAATTTGTCATGTGTGTATTTGAAACAGTTCTCTTTATTTTCTGTTAGTAAATGCCAAATAATATTAAAGGCTCATTTTGAAAAAGAAGAATTTTAATTGACTCCTAAAAGTCACTTCTGAACTTATTACGTTTGTGTTTTAAAGGACTAGTCAGTCAAATTAAAATATTGTCTTTTTAAATTGCTTTTCAGCAATGCAGTCAACCTTTTAAGCAATGTTCCAGTCTCTTGTTTGGATGTTCTCATTTGTCCATTAACCCATGAAGAAACAGCCCCAGAAGCAACGACGCTAGATGAACTGCCCAGTGATAAAACAGCTGAGAAAGAAACAGTTTTGAAAAATAATACCATGGTATACAATGGTATGAATATGGAGGCCATTCATGTTTTACTTAGTTTTATGGAGAAGAGAATAGACAAGGTAAGACTGATAAAATTGAGAAGATGCTTCTAAAGAATGTAATTGTACACACATACAGGCATCACAGGATGTGATTTTTGAATCTAAGCTTTTTTTTTATAGCTGACATCTTGAACAATTATTTATACTCCAGGAAGCATTTTACTGTAGTAAATGATAAATTGCTGAAACCAAGTGAATTTATTTGTTTAAAGCTGAAAATTGTGTTGATGCGACACCAAAATTGTGACTAGTGCCTGAAAACAAAGGAAAAAGTAATTACTTTTCTATGTAGGTATTTTGTAAGTTCTAGAAGTAAAAATACCTCCCCCCCAAAACTTGATGATAACTACTTTCCATAACACCTAAAAGACATCTTTAAAAGAAATTTGTCAACTTTGCATTTGTTGTAAGCTGCTTATTTTCTCTTTTCTGTCACTTGCTTTGTCGAGTATCTGTGTTAAAAGGCAGCAAGTTAGGATGGGTTGGTCATCAAAACCTTCGCCTTGTTTAAGCCCATTTGCTGAGCCAGTGAGGGCCCTAAAAAATGTAGAAAAATCCAGGAAGGATAAAAATGGGCATTAGTAAACATGAAGATAACTAATGAAATGGAAATATTTTTAGGAAAATAATTTTTAAAATAGTTTGTACAGCTTTGGTAACATAAAGTGTCTCCCTCTCAAAAAAAGAGTATTAATATACTCAGTTATATGAAGAAAAGTAAACTGTTAGAAACTAAACTAATGCAGCATGTATGGTTTTCTTTGTAGGGAAGCAGCTATAGAGAGGGTCTAACTCCAGTTCTCAGCTTATTAACAGAATGTTCCCGAGCCCATCGAAACATCAGAAAATTTCTCAAAGATCAGGTAACTGTTTAATGCATATTAACATCTCAAAGTTAATCTTATATGTGTTTTTTTAACATAAAATTAATGAGTCAAATTCTATCACAGTCATTTTCTTTCAGAATGTCAGAAACTCAAAAAAGTTAGTGTTAAATCTTTGAAATCTTCCTAATCCAGAAATAAGTGACCCTGTCTATTTTTTTGAGTCATTCATTCATTTACTCAACAAATGTTTATTGAGATCTGTGTGCTGTATTCTAAGCATTGAAATACAAATGAAGTCTTTGCTTTGTGGAGTTTCCCTTATTGTAGGAGGACAAAAAGTAAATAAATGTATGATACAATGGCAAGTAGTGATAAGTGTTCGGAAGAAAGATACAGGGGAAGGGAAAACTTAAGGGAATAAGGAAGAACCTCTCTGAGGAAATGACATTTGAGCAGAAACTTGGATAAGTAAGGAAAGGATCTTTGAGAATATCTGGAAGAGGATATTCTCTGAGAATAGTTCTGAGAATATTCTGGAAGAGGAATGTACCAGACAGAACGAATTCAAAGTCCCTGGATGAGAGGATGCTTTGGTATGCTTAAGGAAAAGCAAGAAGGCTAGAGAACATTGTGCGAGGGGGAGAGTGGTAGATGAAGTAAAAGAGGTAAGCAAGAACCAAATAAGGTTGTACAGGAATTTTGATTTTCTTCTAAGTGAGAAGGGAAAGCATTGGACTATTCTGAGAAGGGACGTGATGTGACCTCATTTATATTTAAAGATATTCTGGCTACTATATATAAGATAGACTAAAGGAGTGTGAGTAGATGTGAGGAGACCAGCCCAAAAGAGAGCTGATGATGAAGGTTCAGAGTGAGATGGTAGTAGTTGGAGTTCATGGTAAGAAGTCATCTTTCTACCTCTGCATCTACTGTCTGTCTGCATCTATCTGTACCCCCATGTCCTATGTCTCCCCGCTCTATCACAAGGGATGAATTGTCCCTGCTTCCTTCTGTGGCCAGCCTCTGCACTCATATCCTGGATACCTTTCCCTCTCACCTCAAGAACTTTGCTCCTGCATTTACTCCCTCTCTTTCTTCTTATATTAATCTTTTTTTTTTTAATGTACTGGATCATTTTTGTCTGCACCCAACACATCTTCCATCTTAAAAGCAGAAAAACCTTCCCTTAATCCCACTTCTCAAGCTGCCTCTCCATTTCTCTTCTCTTCTTTATGCAGTGTTCCTCAGGAGAGTTTTCTGTGCTCACCCGCTCTCTTCCTTTTACTCATTTTGATTCTCTTCCGAACCCACTGTAATTAGGTTTTCATGCTTTTCACTCTACTACAAAGGTGTTTGTCAAATATCATCAACCTGATATTGCCAAATCTAATAGTTCTCAAATCTTTTTTTTATTCCCCGGTAACATTTTGATGTAATTAAGTATTCTCTCCTACTTGAAGTACCTTCTTCACTTGGTGTCTAGAACACAACAGGGAACTTCTTCTTTGCAGTGTTTGAGCTCCCCAAGGCAATATTATCTTTGTCTCCATTTCTACTCTCTTGTTGGTCTCATTCAGCAGCCATGGTTTTGAAAGTCATCTATTCACTGATGACTCGCAAATTTCTGTCTCTGCCCTTGACCTGTCCCCTAAGCTCCAGACTTATATAACATACTGCCTACTCATCTCCTCCCCTTGGATGTGTAGTAGGTATCTTAAGTTAACGTATCCCAAACTAATCTCTCGATTTCCCATCCCTCCCCACCCTGTCTTCCCCTTCTTTCCTCATTCACTACATGATACCACCATTCACCCCATTGTTCATTTATTGCCATATAGAATTTCTCTTAATAAATTAACTAGGTTCATTTTCCCCCATATGTTTATGGTCAAGATTTAATAAGCACTTTACTGTGTGTAGAGCACATTAATAGATATTGCTGATAAGGAGAAATTAGAAAGTAGGGACTCTTATCTTTGAAGAATTTATAGTCTATTGGAAGACTAGCTACCATCAAAGCATGAATAATCATTTAAGCAAAATAAATTAGTTAATTGATGAATTAAGGTCATTTCCAAGTTTGATTATTTTAAGACATTCTATCATGACTAGGAGGACTTGGTGGAGAATAATAAATGAAAATACTTTGTGTTCTATATTTTAGCTTTTTCACAGAGGAGATCCACGTTCAACTAAACTGTTTAGATTTTGCCATCTCTAACCAGCATAGCCCCCCTAAAATCTGTTAAACAGATTATTTATATGAAGGTCTTGGACTCTACATTATGTAGATACAAAAGATTGTGAGACCCACTCCTTATCCTCAAAGAAATACTACAGTACAGATAAAGAAGGAGACATGACAAGTAAAAGATAACTAAAGAAAGATACAAGGCACGATACAGAAATCCACTTTCTTTCTGAGGAAGCTGCACTATAGACTATGAGGATCAAGAAGGGCAGAACTTAAAGTAACAGATGATTAACTTTGATAATAGTGTAAATGGAACCATGGCTAATTAATTATTGTGCCCCATAGTTAATTCCTGATTAAATCCAACTCGTGCATACCCAAAGTAAATTGGTCTTGAGTATTCAGTATTTGGGCAGGTAGAAAGAGAACAGATGGTAGAAATTACTGATTCAGGTTGGATTCATCTGGAGAGGCTAATAGAAGAGATGAAGATGCTATGGATTTGAAAGAGGAACTGGACAAGGTTTCTCAAAGAAAAGAAAAAATTTAATGGAGGGTAGTATTTGGGGGGAAATAGAAATGCTCCATACATATGCAGTTTGGGCGTGATATGTAACAATGAAAACTATAAAATTTCACTTCAAAAACTTGTTAAGGAACCCAAAACATAGCTAAGAAAATTTTTGTGTGATAACCTTTATTAAGAGATACTATACTCTGGAACTGTAGGTACGTACCACATGAAATCAGTTGTTACATGTCTCATTCCTCTAGAAATGGGAGATAAGCACAAAGAGCATTTTGCTCTATCCTACCAGAGATATTGAAACACGGATTCTATAAACACTTTGGGTAGATTACTCAGTTTTCTGAGATTTAGTTTCTGGGTTTTTTTCACAGCTGTATCTCCAGGGCCTCCAGTACCTCCTGATACATGGTAGGTACTCAGTATAGAAAGAGATAAGGAAGGAAGGAAGTCAGCTGAATGGATTAAATAAAAAATAATATACACATAAAGAGTCTGGTATAGTAAATTATAATTTGACTTTGTGTCTATCTTCATTTCCTAGCATAGTGCCTAGCTTATAGAAGGCACTTTTAAAAAGTTACTTGAATTAATTCATTCTTCCTTCAATCATCAAATATTTATCGAAACCTGTAATATGCCGGGCACTGAGAGCAGTACACAAAACAGAAAGAAATCCCTGCCCCCATGGAACTGACTTGTGGAAGAAGGCAGACAAAAAAGAAAGAAATATATACTGTGTTAGGTGGTGATAAGTGCTGTGAGGAAGATTAAAGCAGAGGGAGGGGGATTAAAAAAAGAGAATGCTGACGGTTAATTATATAGGGTGGTCAGGGAATGTCTTCCTATAAATAACATTTGAATAGAGACCTGAAGAAAGTAAGGGAATGAGCCAAGCCAGTTTCCAGAAAAAGAGTTTCTGGGCAGAGGGAACAGCAAATGCAGAGACCATGAGGTAGGAAAGTGCTCGGTGAGTATAAAGAGTTCCATGGAGGTTTGTGAGACTATAGCAGTGTAAGCAAGGAATATAATAGAAATTAAGTCAGAAAAGTAGCAGGAAGCCACATTATGTGAAACTTAAGGAATTTGGAAGGACCTCACCTTTTACTATGAGTGAGATGAGAAGCCATGGGAACTGGAGGACTTTGTGAAGAGGAATGACATGATCTGACTTTCAAAGGATCATCCTAGCTGCTATGTAATAGATCATAGAAGGACCAGGATGGAAGCAGGGATGACTTAGGAGACTGTGGTAATAGTTCAGATGAGAAATATTGGTAGCTTGAATTTGGTAATACTAGAGGAGATAGTGAGAAGTTGTTGGGTTATGGATATAATTCAAAGGTAGAGCCAGAATAATTTGCTGATGGATTGGATGTGGGATGTGAAAGAGAGGAATCAAGGCTGTTTCCAAGGTGTTTGCAGTAAACAGTTGGAAGAACAGACTTGCTATTTAATGAGATGGAAAACTGTAGAAGGAACAGCTTTGTTGGGAGCTTCAATATTCTGCTTAGGACATGCTAAATTTGAGAAGCCTATAAAAGTCTGGAGGTCATGGAAGAAATCAAGATAGACATATACTTTAGGGAGCTATCAGTAAATAGAGACCTTACAAAGCCATAAAACTGGATGAGATCACCAATAGAGAGTGAAAATAGTAAAGAAATGTTGCCCAAGAACTTAACCCTTGAATATTCCAGCACTTAAACACAAAAGGATAAAAGAGAACTGGCACAGAGGCTAAGATGAAGCAACCAGTGTGGAGAACCAAAAGAGGAGGGATCTGGGTGGATGCATGGATGGGTGAGTGAGTGAGCAAACAAACAGATAAACCAAGCAAGTTATGTAATTCCTCTGAGGATCAGTCTATAAAATAGGGATGATAGTGATGTTACTACCTCCTTTGCAAGGTTCCTGTGAGGGTTGATTGTAGAGAATGTATGCATATCATCTATTATAGCAACTAGCACATAAGAAGTACTCAATAATTAATAACCATTTTATTATAAAATAAAACAACTAGAAAACATATGTACAGGGTTTTTGGTATTTTTTAGTAAACAATGAAAATGCTGCAGGAATTAAAAGAAGGGAAAAATCAATATGAGTCAGGGTATTAAGGAAGAAAGAGAAATTTGACCCAGACTTTAACATGGATTTTGATAGAGGCAGCAGGAGCATTCCAGGTGCTGAGATGAGTAAAAACTCAGGAAGGGGTTTGAATATATCATGGTGGTACAGTGAAGAGATGTTTCACTTCAAATGAAATTTCATTACAGGCATGAAATTATTTGAGGTTTGTTTTTTGTTTAGCTTTATTCTATTTGGAAGCAAACCTATTTAGTTTTTAATGTTTTTTCTACTCTTAAAAAACTAAGCTCGGTTGGTACCATTCTCACTTACTCTAATACTTAAACGATTGATGATGGTTTTGCATTTGTGCCATTAGGTTTTACCACCATTGAGGGATGTGACAAATCGACCTGAAGTTGGCTCAACTGTGAGAAATAAGCTGGTGCGCCTCATGACACATGTTGACCTGGGAGTCAAGCAAATTGCTGCTGAATTCCTTTTTGTCCTTTGCAAAGAGAGAGGTAGGTTAAACTCTATTTGCCCTCTACTTTTTCATCTTTCTGAGGGAATTTGAGAAATGTTTCTGTTATTAGTGGCCATCTCATTCCACTCTTTTCAGAGCTTATTCTCTTATCTGTTCCATTAGAGGGCTTGAGCAGATAATAAAAAGTAATAATTTAAAAACATTTTCTATATGCTTCTGAATTCATTGAGACATGCAGGCAGATACACTACCAAACACACTCACATTTAAACTTTGCCTTCTGTCTCCTTAACTCAGGCTTCTTAATGTTGATGAGTCAGGACCTGGAGCCATTCTGAAAAATCTGCTTAAATAATTCAGGTGCTAATATTCTGATAACCAGGCAAAGGCCTGGGTTAGTTCCACTTTTTAATTCCTCTTGGAATTAAAGCTATGGAGTTTTGGTTTCTTCATCAAGTTCTTTAATCAATAAATGCATAAGATATACCTCTTACCCTTGAGATGAGGGTAAGACAGAAATAGAGAGAAACTAAAAAGTAACTATACTGTAATAAATACTATTTTACAAGTATGTATAAAGTGATTGTCTTCTGAGATAAATCTAACAATTTAAAATATTTCCTTAAATTATATGGATTAGGGCTTCCCTGGTAGTGGTTGAGGGCCCGCCTGCCGATGCAGGGGACACGGGTTCGTGCCCCGGTCCGGGAGGATTCCACATGCCGCAGAGCGGCTGGGCCCGTGAGCCATGGCCGCTGAGCCTGCACGTCCGGAGCCTGTGCTCCGCGGCGGGAGAGGCCACAGCAGTGAGAGGCCCGCGTAACGCAAAAAAAAAAAAAAAAAAAATATATATATATATATATATATGGATTATTTTGCTCTACAAAAGTTCTCTAAACAAGGAACTTTAACCAAGTTATTCAGATATTCTTACTATTTCTTTCTTCATCTCCTAGTTTATAAAAGTACTAGTGTAAAAGTCCCAAATAAGCAGATTTTATATTATACTTTTTTAAGTACCTTAGTTTTGTGAGAGAGATAACTTAGAAGTGAAAAACTTCACTCACTTCTCTCAAAATCTTCAGTCAGTTGAATTCTTTTCTCCCCTGCCAGTTTTATTGAGGTATGATTGACAAATAAAATTATATATATTTAAAGTATACAACATGATGATTTGATACACATATACATTGTGAAATGATTACTACAGTTAGGTTAATTAACACATTCACCACCTCACATAGTTATGTGTGTTTGTGTGTGTGTGTGTGTGTGTGTGTGTGGTGTGAGAACACTTAATATTTACTCTCTTAGCAAATTTCAAGTGTATAATAAAGTATTATTAACTATAGTCATCATTCTGTATATTAGATCCCCAGAACTTATTAATCTTATAACTGAACTTATTCATCTTATAACTTGTACCCTTTGACCAGATCTCCCTGTTTCCCTACCCTCTATTCCCTGGTAACCACTGTTCTACTCTCTGTTTCTATGAGTTTGATTTTTTTTTTCAGATTCTACATGTAAGTGAGATCTACAGTATTTGCCTTTCTCTGTCTGGCTTATTCACTTAGCATAATGTTCTCTAGGTTCATCCATGTTGTTGCAAATAGTAGGATTTCCTTTGTCATGGCTGAATAATATTCATTTTATATACAGTTGACCCTTGACCAACACAAGTTTGAACTGCTCGGGTTCACTTAGATGTGGATATTTTTCTGTAAATACACACTACAGTACTACATGATCCATAGTAGGTTGCACCCACAGTTAGTTTGATCTGTGGATGTGGAACCACAAAATCAGAGATCAGACTATCAAATTATACACAGATTTTTGACTGCATGAAGGGTAGGTGTCCCTAACCCTAGCGTTCCTTAAGGGTCAACTGTGTGTGTGTGTGTGTGTGTGTGTGTGCACGCGTGCATACACGTGCATGCATACACACACACACACACACACACACCTCCTTTATCTATTCATCTGTTGATAGGCACTTAGCTTGTTTCCATATCTTGGCTATTGTGAATAATGCTGCAATGAACATGAGAGTTGAGATATCTCATAGGGATTCTGATTTCATTTCCTTTGGATATATACCCAGAAGTGGGATACTGGATTATATTGTAGTTCTATATTTAATTTTTTTAGTAACCTCCATAGTGTTTTCCATAGTAGCTGCACCAATTTACCTTTCCACTAACAGTGCACAAGGGTTCCATCTTTGCCACATCCTCGCCAGCACTTGTTATCTCTTGTTTTTTGATAAAAGCCATCCTAATAGGTGTGAGGTGATCTCTCATTGTGGTTTTGACTTGCATTTCCCTGATGATTAGTGATGCCGAGCACCTTTTCATGTACCTGTTGGCCATCTGTATGCCTTTGGAAAAGTGTCTATTCAGGTCCTTTGTCTAATCGAATTATTTGGGGTTTTTTGTTATTGAGTTGCATTCATTGAATTCTTTTTTTTTTTTTTTTTTTTGTGGTATGCGGGCCTCTCACTGTTGTGGCCTCTCCCGTCGCGGAGCACAGGCTCCTGACGCACAGGCTCAGCGGCCATGGCTCATGGGCCTAGCCGCTCCGTGGCATGTGGGATCTTCCCAGACTGGGGCACGAACCTGTGTCCCCTTCATCGGCAGATGGACTCTCAACCACTGCGCCACCAGAGAAGTCCACATTCATTGAATTCTTAAACTTCATTTCTGATTAACTGGTACAACCACTTCAGTTACTGTTAAGATGGTATATTAGCAACATAATTTGATCAATATCATTACAATGATAATAAACACAACTATTATGTATTCATGTGCCAAACATTCTATGCCATAATCTCATTTAATTCTCATAAGGACTCTCTAAGGTAAACATTATTATTATTTCAATGTCATAAGTGAGGGAAGGGTCTTATCCAAGCTTATGCAGTAGAGCTGTCTTTCCATTCTGCCATATTTCCTCTCATAATACAATTGACCCTTGAACAACATGGGTTTGAACTGCCCAGGTCCACTTATATGCAGATTCTTTTTTTTTTTTTAATTTTATTTATTTATTTATTATCATTATTTTGGCTGCCGTTGGGTCTTTGTTGCATGCGGGCTTTCTCTAGTTGCAGCAAGCAGGGGCTACTCTTTGTTGCGGTGCTCAGGCTTCTCTTTGTGGTGGCTTTTCTTGTTGTGGAACACGGGCTCTAGACGTGTGGGCTTCATTAGTTGCAGCACGCAGGCTCAGTAGTTGTGGGTCACGGGCTCTAGAGCACAGGCTCAGTAGTTGTGGCGCACGGGCTTAGTTGCTCCGTGGCATGTGGGATCTTCCCAGACCAGGGCTGGAACCCATGTCCCCTGCATTGGCAGGTGGATTCTTAACCACTGTGCCACCAGGGAAGCCCTGCAGATTCTTTTTTGATAAATATGTACTACAGTACTACACAATCCATAGTCAGTTGAGTCCACGGATGTGGAACTGCAAATATGGAGGGCCACCTGTAAAGTTATAGGAGGATATTCAGCTGCATGGAGGGCCATCACCCCTAACCTCTGTGTTGTTCAAGGGTCAACTGTAATTATCTTCAACTGTTCTCATAGACTAGTTTATTTAACATCTGCTCTTTTAAACAATTCAGTTATTTCATGACTATGAAAAAAGATATTACATCTTGACATTGACTGGAATAGTGCCTTGCATATAGTAGTCTGCAAATACTGGCTGAATTAAATCGATTTTTCTGAGCTCAGAAATTAGCTGTATTTAAAGTATGATCACATATACACACACATACATGTAAATCTAAACCACACATATGTATCTATTCATCAAAAAGTATTTATCAAAATATAAATACATCAAAATCTTATCCATTGTTACCTCTAAGTGGTAGAATGACTGGTGACTTTTTTTAGTTCTCTGTATTGTGTAATTTTTCTACAATGAGCATGCATTTCTTGTGTACATGTAAAATTTTTAAGAGGGGAAAAATGAAGTTTATTTCTTCCATAATTACATATCTAAATATATATTACATACCTAAATACATAAATTACATATCTAAATAATTTTACATATCTAAATACATAAATTATATATATAAATATAATCAATCACCTTACTAATGAGTTGGTGTTATAACAAATATGGTATATACATTGATAAATGAATCTGTTAATTGTTTTTAATTTGATATGGTTAGCTTTGTTCCCCCTGGGACCCAGTATTTGAGGTGTCATAGTCCTAACTTTGAGCCCCAAACCCATATTAGCAAAATTGTATCTTTTTCATTTGATCTTTAACAATTCTATATATATTCAACTTCTTTTCCTTCTAGTTTGATTTTAATAGTAAAAGTATTCTTCTGAAATAAAAGCTTGCTTATTCAACAAATACTTTTTGAGCTAGACCCTGGGAATACAAAGGTATACAAGATAAGCAAGGTCTCTGCCCTCCTATTATTTACTTTCTTTATCAAGGATTACAAACTCAGATGCCTACAAAGTGCCAGGCTGGTAATAAAGTAAGTCAAATGAACGGAACATAAGATGATAAATGAAAACTGACACTTAGCTAATTGTTGGGGAGATCGTGGGTTGGGAGTGGAGGAACAAGGGGAATGTGGGAGACTGGAAAAGGGACCTTGCTGCTCTTTAGCTCCAGCTGATTGTTACCATGAAGGAGCATGTGGCCAATGTTACCAAATCACCCAGATTTTTCAGGAGAGTTTTTAAATGCTGTCAACTAATTCTAATTTAAAACCTTCTGCCCCCCACCCACCAAAAAATTTTATAGTCATCAGATTTTAGAGTTTGGGTTGGGTTTGGAGGCAGATTATATCAAAATGAAATAAATTTAAGATAATTTATCAGAGTGACTGAACTTTCCTCTTAAAGATGTTCAAAGCTGAGTTTGAAATTTAAGGTACCATGACCAAGGCACAAAGTTCAGACCACTAAGTAGAGACAGCAAACAGCAATCAAATTGGGTTAGGAACACAGAGACAAGATTAAAAAGGAAAATTGAAATGGGGCAAGATACAAAGACCAAAATTTTATGGAAGACTTGGCACAGAAAAAGCCATCCAAGTGCCATCTGTGCCAGGCTAAACTACATCTCCAACTGATAGCAACCCACAGGTTAACTTGTGCTCATGCTACTGACTTGTTTTGTTGAGCGCTGACAAAACTAAATTCTTATTACCTGCCCTGCAAATTGTGTACTTTATAAGGGGTCCTAAAGACAAGCCTTACATAGTTTAATAAAAGAAAATAATTTGTAAAACAACCCCCTGCCTTTGTGGGGTATTCCCCTCCTCCCCAGCCCCCGCCTTTTAACACATTTGTTAACTCCCAGTGTGTGCTAGGCGTTGTGGTAGGGAAGGAGCTGAGTTGCAGAGATAAATAAGGCTTGAACTGTCTCAGCACATAGCCCCACACCGTTACACACTTACTTTTGTCTCATTTATTTCAGTCTCAGAGGAATAGGCGTCTCTTTAGCTTGGAGCTAAGCAATCTCCCTCTCCTGATCTTTTCCCTTCCTGTCTTCTCAGAAGACTTGCTTCATCAGTTGTTACCCTCTGTTCTTTTGTTTGTTAACTCCCTATGTTTTCCTCAATCTGTATACATCTTCATGTCACTGCCTTCACATGTTAGCATCTTCAAAGACTGATTTGTTCTTCTTTTCAGTATCTTCGTTACCCACTCAGGCTTCAAATTGCTGCAAGTAAGGCTTTTCCACCATTCCCCACTCCCCAGATGCCACTGAAAATGCTTTCAGGAAGGTCACAAATTAACTAATTTTCAAAAGGAATGTGTATTTTTTAGTCTTTATCGTATAACATCTCTCATAACAGTTGACATTATTGACCACTGTCGTTTTTTCGGTGCTACAACACGCTCTTAGATTTCCTTTGACCTTACCTCTCTGTTCATTCTTTTCAGTCTGAGTTGCTAACTCGTATCTTTGTCCACATCGACTTGCCAGCATTCCATAAAGCTCTCTCTGGCCCCATCTTCACTTTGCATTGCTTCCTGAGCCATCTCTTCCCCTCACTTGGCTTCTGCTTCACCCTGCTTTGGGGGGATTTCCAAATCTGTGTCTCTCTTAATAAACTACTAAAATAATCCTATCCCTCTGTTTCTGGTCAGGTTTTGTTCATTCTGTCTTACACAGGGCTAAGAAAAGGACTGTTCTAAAATACATATATAATATTGTCATTCCCGCTTATAAAACTTTCAGTGACTCCTCGTCACCTACATGGTAAAATCTAAATTTTACCTCCATGGCCTACCTCTATAGTGTATCCGAAATCCACTCCCTACCCTGCACTTTCTGCTTAATCACACTAAATTCTTTGCTCTTGCATGATTATACTGCACTGTTCCTTGGCATATCTCCATAGCTTTGCAGATGCTGTTCCTTTTGCATGGAATGCCTCTCCCATCTTTGTTAGCATAGTGAGCTTTATGTATTCTTGAAGATCGCCTTAAGCCACATCTGTGTGAAGATCATCTGAGGTAGAGTTCATCATTCTCTGCTTTGTACCATTGTTACTTATCTCTGTTAATACTTTTGACATTTGCTATGTTGTAACTTTTTGTTTATCAAACTTTTATTCTAAACATTGAGTTTCTTTAGGTCAGAAATCTTGTCTTCATTTTTGGGTCCCCAGTGTTTCAACAAAGTACCTTACAGATAGTAGGTACCCCATAAATGTTTAATGGAAGGCCAAATATTTGTGTTGTCTATGAATTCAGTATGGTGAATACACTGTCTTGTGGACTTCTCCATACAAAGGAATAATTGTAGGATACTATGGTAAGCACCATATGAGAGGAATGTGCCAGGTACTGCAGCAACCTGAAGTGTGATTGGTTGGTGTGGAGAAAGTCAGAGAAAGTCTTTACCTAAGAGAACAGAGGAGTGGGAAGCAGCGTTGGTATGTACAGAAAAGAGACTAGTTCAAAGTGTGAGGAACCCACAATGCACAGGAGTAATAGGAGATGAATTTGGGAAAGAAGGCAGGTGCGACAAAATGAAGATTCCTTTAGGCCCTGTTTTAGGACTTGAGCTTTAGCCTTTGGGGGAGATTTTAGAGGTTTTATCCAGGAAGGTGGTAACATCATATTTTTTGCTTTACAAAGGTATAACAGCAGGACTTTCCTGGCGGTCCAGTAGTTAAAACTCCGTGCTCCCAATGCAGGGGACACGGGTTCAATCCCTGGTTGGGGAACTAAGATCCCACATGCTTTGCAGCGTGGCCAAATAAAATAAAATTAAAAAAAAAAAAAGAATATCAAAGATGTAACAGGCAGTTGTGTGGAACCAGGAATGGAGGGGTGTGAGACTGGAAGTAGGAAGACTAGTTAGAGGAAGCTTCTAGTATAGGATTTCAAAGAGTCACAGCATTTAACTGAATGGAAAATGATTGTGAATCCTTCTCTGTGTAACAGAGAAGGGGGAATGGTTTCTGGGTAGAATCTGGCTCTGCCATTCTTTCTCCATAGTAAAAGAGCAAAACCCCTTTTTTTGGTTTTCATGGTAGAGTATGATAAAACCCACGTCTACATAAGCAATAATGCCATTACTACCGGCGCAGTTCTGACTTTGCAGTGTGCTGCTGTGGTTGCTTTCCTCTGTTCATAGTGCCTTCTAGCATCTTGATAAAATAATGGTGAAATATTTCTTGCAACTTTCTGACTGAATGCTGTTTTGTTCATTTCTGCGGCAGTTTCATCTAATTGCATGGATGAGTACTGTGACAAAGAACAAATATATTTGTGTTTCTTTTTTTTTAAGGACCACTCAGAAGATCTTTTGTTTGCCTTAGCAACTCATCTTAACATACAAATTCAGTCCATTTTCCTCTTACTACCTTCACAATATCAAACAGGATGTTATACAGTATATATGAAAATAGACTAAAAAGTAACTAAAAACACTCCACCAAATAATATAAATCAGAACTTCACAAAGAAAATGCCTCTCACTGTGTGGATTTTGTAGTCCATTCGTCTCCTCTTCCCCAACCCCCATTTTTAAGTATTTTATCTCATTAGCAAATGTTCATTTGATTTTTAAACTATTGGCTATAGCCTTGTCTACTATACTGAAAGCAAGGTATGTCTGAAACAGTCTTTGTAACCCAAGCTGTCACAGAGTTGACACAGAATGTTTGTTCCAGTGAATGAGCAGTAAGCACTATTTTCATAAAAGTGCTAGAGATTTTTACTATTGACTAGCTTCCAGGAGGATTTTCTGCATAAGAAAGCAGGTTATTTAGTGTTCTGTTGACTTCTTTTTAACCTATTTTGGCCTTTCATAAACTGTCTTCTTAAGCTGTTTTAATGTCTGGCCACTGTACGTGGTTATTTACATTTTGTGTCTTTCTTACTGTTATTTTTAAAGTATATTTATTTAAACCATTTATTTATATCATCTCAGTTTAGACTTTCACATTTTCAGTGAATATTTCTTTTCTGGAAGTGCTAAACATCATATTTGTTAAAAAAATAAACCTTATCCAAAAACTTAGTGAGAGTATTATTGTCATGTGGGTTCAGATATATGATCCTTCAGCCTCAGTGACTTTGTATCTGACCATGTGGTTAAGGTCATGAATATTAAGAATATCTGTATATACTGGATATTCACTTCCCCTAATAACCCATCAAGAATCCATTAATTTATGTAAAATCACTCCATCTTGTGGAGGCAAGAGGGAGCATATCAGATTTATTCAGAGTTTTCAGATTACACCACCATGATCCCTCATTAAATTCTAATATGACTCTACCCAGCACCCATTGAGAATTATTACCAAAGAGACCATGGTTACCAGTAGATTTTAGTGTAGAAAACAGTTAAAAGTGACTAGTGTAAAACTTTATTTAGTCTACTTGTATTATTAATCTGTATTTCCTTTTGCACAAATTTCACTAGTTTGCTGTGTCCTTTGAAAGCAGGACTTCCTTTTATTTGCCCCCAAATTACCTATTTTCAGTGTCAAGGGAGGTACCCTTTTGTTCAAGTATTTGAAAATTTAATGAACAACTCTATCCTGGACTGTTCATCCTACATCCTATCCATGCCCTTCATGGTTTCATACTCATTATATATATCCCCTTTCCTTAACCACTTAGTTCCTTATCCACTGCCCCTTTCAGGTCCCCAAAGTCATTTTAATTGCCCTCTTCTGAATCTTCTCCAGCTTTATTTTTTCTTTTTTGAGGTAAGTTATATGAATTACAGTAGTATTTCAGATGTAGATTTTACTAACGCTTTATATGTGAATAAAATACATAGTGTTATGTTTTGTTTCCTACAGTTGTCTTTAGAATGACATTTTATTGAAAGCCTTAAGTAAATTTTGCCATTTTTTATGTTTTGATTGAATAGTGTTCACCTTGAAACTGTACCTGAAGAAAAGAGTTTCTAAATAAAGCTGCTAAATATTCCTTAGTATTTTCCTTAAAGGTACTTAGAAATCAAAAAAATTCCTACAATTCAGGGTTCCCCTTACATTGATGAACTGATGACAAGTTAATACTTACACAGGACCTGCACCAAGTGCTTCACTGGGCTTTTTTTTTCTTGTTGTTAAGATAAGTCTAAAATGATCATCTAAAATGATCCCTAAAGGACTTCCCTGGTGGTCCAGTGGTAAAGAATCTGTCTTACAATGCAGGGGACGCTGGTTCGATCCCTGGTCAGGGAACCAAGATCCCACATGCTGCAGGGCAACTAAGCCCATGTGTCACAACTACTGAGCTCACGTGCCTCAACTAGAGTCTGCGTGCCGCAAAACTACAGAGCCCACACGTGTGCCACAACTACAGAGCTGACGCACCATGGAGCCTGTGCGCCACAACTAGAGAAGAGAAAACCCACATGCCACAACTAGAGAGAAGCCCGCGCGCCGCAACAAAAGATCCCACAGGCCTCAACGAAGATCCCGCGTGCCGCAACTAAGACCCACGCAGCCAAACATAAATAAATAAATAAATCTTTAAAAAATAAAATAATCGTTTTACATATTACTAGGGGAAAAAACACATTTAGTTTGTACCAGCTACTTTCCTAAGCACCTTGCGTGTATTAACCAGTGAGGCAGATATTATTCTAATTGTCTGTATCTGAAAACTGGAGTAAAGAGCCTGCTAGTAAGTGATAGAGCCATTATTAAGGTCCAGCAATTCCTGGCCTGCCTTTCAGTGGGTATAATGTGCTTACATATTGTTGCTGACTTCTTTGAAAAAGGAGTAACTTAGCCTATCCTATTTGCTAATATCCTTAGGTTTTCTTATTTCTTATTCTCTTTCCCTCTAATTCCTATAAAAGGAATAAGAAAGATTTACATTATGTGCTATATTGGTAAAATGTCAGTCTGGCTTTCATTAACTTTCTAATCATCATTTTTCTGAAACTGAGTAAAGAAATCAAATTTGTGATCAAAAACTTAAAACACCACCCTTACCAATGGCCTGGCGGTCACAGAAGCCCCACTTCTGCCACAAACTATATTCAAAACAGCTTCATTTGAATTTCTGATACCTCTGAAAAAAGGTTTTTGGTCCTCAGAGCATGTAGGATCACTACTACCACACTTCGGAAACCCCTCAATTTTAAGATTAACTACCATGGCATATATCTCTAGCCTCCCTGTGTTGGTGAGTAGTTGGTGATGATAGTGAGGATCAAGGATTCCTGTCTAAAAACCTGTTCTGTTTTTGCAGTGGATAGCCTGCTGAAATACACTGGCTATGGGAATGCTGCAGGACTGTTGGCGGCCAGGGGCCTCTTGGCTGGAGGAAGAGGAGATAATTGGTACTCAGAGGACGAGGACACAGACACTGAAGAATACAAAAATGCAAAACCAAAGTATAGTATCATGTTTCTTTTCACCTATGTCTGCCTTTGAATTGATTATTTGCCTTTCACTTCCTTTGGCTTTCATTTTCCAAGTATTTCTCTTTTGTGGATTTGGAAGCTTTCTGTTTAATAGTTTTAGAGGCAGTTTCATAGCTAGTGCCTTAGAGGGTGACTTCAAGTGATTGAGGAAGGATAATATTGCAAGAAATGTTCTGCTGCATGTGCTCATTACCCTCTCCTAAGTATTAAGAGAGGTAGTGTTTTTAGATGTCTACCATCATATATTTAAAGGATATTGTTGCTTATTTTGTGCTCTCCTTTCCATAAGTTGAGATTTTATAAGGTATAACCAAGACCAAGTATTTAAGTTGGTTATTTGATACTTCAGTCTTTCTCAGAAATCTAAATGTAGGTTCCATACATTCTGATATTTCCTCTTGTGTAAAAGCCCTTATGAGTCAATAAAGTAAAGCAACAGGGCACATTACTAGCAAAAGGAAAGAAAACTGGCTCTATGGTGAATTTTAATCAAACACTTATGGAATCATCTTTTAACAGAGGCATTAGTACACTTGGATAGGCAAACCAGAGACTCTATCAAGTTTTCCCTGAGTCAGTTTTTACAAGTCAAAGACACTAATCATCTCTTATCCCGAAACAAACCACCTCTACTTTTCTACTCCCCTTCCTTTTCATCCCCCTCTCAACTCCAATCCCAGGTAAATTTCTTAGTTTCCACTTATTAGGAGTTATTTGAGCTCAGTTTTCTGGTTTTCATTACTGAATGTTAAAAGGGTGTGCCCTTCCCTATTGATGATGGTATTGACATATGCTGTTTTCTAGCCACAGTCTTCTAGAGTATGATGTGGATAATGTAGTAGTTGATCAGGGATAGAAAAATCATTATCTGCAACATTAGACCCTTTTTTTAAAAGTATAGATTGTGCTTTGTTGAAATGAAAATAATAGGTTGTCAGAAGGTAAAAGAAAAGATCATTCCCTAATCAGACAGGACTTATATGGCCTGTATTCTTGGCAAATCAGGTCTGAGTAGGTGGTGTTACTTGTGGCATCCCCTGGGCTATCAGCCTCAACAGGATCTAGGAGTGTGTCCTAGAAGAAAAAGACTTTGGGGGAAAAAAAGCTAGCAGTGGCTCTAAGCAGTAAGTTCTCCAGACTGCCACCATGTAGATGTTATAAGTTGGGCACCTCTATCAGGTATTTGAAGCTAAGATAGAAAAATAATACATTAATCTTTCCATAATTATAGAAGTCATCATTCTAAATTATTATTGCTAGCTCTTGATTTTTCCATCCCATAAACTATATTTCCATATCAGTTTAATATTTTCTGCCTCTCCAATTGAGACATTAAAATATAGCATTTAAGGAGTCTCATATTTTTAAATGAAGGTAGAAATTACATTAGGCATTCATTGTGTCCCAGGGTATGTGGATACAGTCAACTAACATAGAAAACTCTTGAGTACTCATGAGTGGTTGATATCATTGCATCTCAATGTGTGTTGTTGATTTTATTTGGTAAATGACTTCTAAAATGGTATTGGTCATATATCTGGCAAACACAAGAATGCTACTATAATAAGAAAAACCTCAGAAAAAATACAAGAACACACTGGGTCTCTCCCAATAGTACGGGAAATAGAAATACATTACATTATGGAAGTGATACTAGATTTCAGGAAAGCACTGTTTGTTTAAATCAAGGACCATGATGTTTGATATTATTATTGTTTTGGCTTTCTGTCAGAAAGATTCTGTACTTAGGCTTATTACATCCCTGGTTGGAATCTTCTTCAGCCTTTGGACCTGGCCTATATCATTAATAGGAATGGTGCGTTAGTGTGGCCGGAATAGTCACCATTGTGAGATCTTGTTGTGTTTCTTAAACATTGCTCATTTTAAGTATAAATATGTTTTTCTCACATAGCATCACATCTTCCCTCTACAGATACATTTGCATCTGCTTTTTTCTTACATCTTCCCTCTTTCAGGTGCAACAGTGTAGTGGGATGTTTCATTTGTTAATTAAAAATACTTATTAAAATGGTCCCCACGGAAGGGGTGGTGAAAAAGTACTTTGCAAGCAAGACAATCCTTTGTGTTCTGGGCAGTGATGCACAAGCTCAAGGAAAGGAAACTTCTCACCAATCTAGTCAAGTTTATAAAGTCAGCATTTGAAATGATGACTTAGTCCCCTACCCCCTGATTACTCTTCACCAGTCAGTGTTCTCAGGATCACAGTCTGCTTCTCTTATGATGCACTTATTCACAAACAGTGCTAGCATTGGCAAAAGCAGAGAAATTACCCGTCATCCAGTTGACCCTTGTCCCATTGTCAAAAATGTAAGTGGATTCCGATTAATGCACCAAGGTAACCTGTAATCCTTTAGTGGAATCTGAAACTAAGAAATTGTATGGAGCTTACATTCAGGCTATGAGAGACAGTTAATATCACAACAGTCCTTTTTGTGTCAAAATAAATGTATTTAACGGACTGGAAATGGCTTTCTGCAATTAACACACTTAGACAAAATACTCATAGAATCAAGTACATGCCACACAGGTTTTTGGTGTATGTCTAGCCATGTTTGTAGAAAGTTTTCAGATAAGCTTTGGTCCTGTATCAAAAAGAAACCAAATTTCTAAATTCTGGCTTTATACCCATTTCTTTTATGCCTCTGAGCATGGAGGCCCCTTGACTGAATAGGTGGTATAACATAACTGATTACCGTGGTTTGTACATCATTCCAAACGTCAGTTGAAAAATGTGTACGTAATGACATTTGGCTCATTTTAGACCAGTTGCTTTCAGGCTAGATGTGGTATATAGGAGCCTATGGGTCCAAAAAGGTTTATTTAAAGGGCCACTGTATGGAGGGGTGGAAGGACGGAATGGCCAAGGTGGGCAGAACTCTAGGATGTCCCATTGTATTCTTAATACCCCGCACTAGTTCGTAATCACACCCAGCAGATTAAAATTATTCTACTAAGCAACTCAGGGGTGTTTCCTTCTTGACCATGTATCTCTCAGCAGTAGCTGTGGCAGCAGCTGTACAGTTTCTTCAGCACAAAAGACTTTATTTTCTTTTGTCAAAATTTTGTTATGCTGCTTTAAGTCAAGTCCCATTATAATTGTGTCCATATGTTGGGGCTATACAAATGAAGAGATAGCTTTGTTTTTAATATTTCTTGAAGTAGATGAACCAGAAACAGGACTTGAAGGTTTTTCTTTTTGCCTAGTTTAGACTGATGGTATACTTATGTATAATAGGATGTAACTAGCCTTTCTAGGAACTGAAATTTATTTACTGTAGGCAATCATGAAACAAAATCTAAATTCAGATCTCTAAAGACCGGAATCAAAAATAAAATTTTGCCACTTCTGCCATGTATACTGGTTAACCAACCTTTGTGATGTTTGCAATCACACCAGTTTTGCACTTTCAAAATTGAGTTCTCTAATTTTTCTTTTGTATTTTAATTTGGGTAAATGGCCAGCAAAAGGTGTGTTACCTGAACCTACAATATTGAGCTTTGCTTCAGGTTTCATTTCCTACAGATTCACAACCATAGTTTCCTATATCCTTTATATCAAGGATATCACTCTTAATCCAACAGCCCAAGGTAGGAAACATTATAAAGCACTATAATTTAAAAAGGTATTTTGGAGCTTTTTTAACTGCCTAGGTGCAACTTGGTGTATCTATATGTATTCAGTATGTCTATTTATATGGATGATACATGATACTTAATAGTTGATAAATAAGTGAAAGAATTACACATTACCCTATTTCTTTACATTGCTAATAGAATGCAAAAACTTGGATTAAGATGTTGTTTCATAATTTACCCTACTCTTTTAATGTGGAATCAGTTTTATATTTATATGGTAATTCTCAAATTACTTGAGACATTTTCACCTCAGTCACCATTATTAACTGATGTCTCTTCAGAATACCTTGTATCTGAATTTAACCATAGCAAACTCCACGAAACACCTAGTGTTGCGTGGCTTCTTTAGCACATGCAGCTCCATAGTGACGATTTAACTTAATAGACTAACTCACTGGATCCAAGGCCTTCTGGCTGGCTTACTTACCAAGTAGCTCACTTATGCTAATAATAGCTGGTATTTATTATCTAATATGTGTCAGGTACTGTTCTAAGAACTTTCCTGATATTATCTCGTTTAATCTTTACATCAAACCTTTGGGCTAGGGTTATCTCATTTAATCTTTACAGCAAACCTTTGGGCTAGGGTTATCCCCATCTTACAGATGAGGAAACTAAAGCTCACTGGTTTCCAGAACTTGTCTAGGGGACACAGTTCATGAGTGGTCAGGTGGCCTAACTCCAGAGCTGGTGTTTTTTGAGATTTTTGTTGTTGTTTTTGAGGTAGACAAAGCAGGTTTTACTGTGCTTTTCACTTTGCCTTCTTATTTTGGGGGTAAAATATACATAAAATTTACCATTTTAAGCATACATATCTGTGGCATTATATACATTAATGTGCAACCATCACCACCATCCATCTCCAGAACTTTTCATCTTCCCCAACTGAAACTCTGTATCCATTCCCTCTCCCCACAACCCCTGGTAACTACCATTCTACTTTCTTTCTCTATGAATGTGACTAGGAACCTCATATAAGTGGAATCTAAGATCCTCATATAAGAGAAATCATATACTTGTCCTTCTATGACTGAGTTCACTTGGAATGTCTTTAAGACTCATCCATATTGTAGCATGTGTCAAAATTTCCTTCCTTTTTTAGGCTGAATAACATTCTATTTAATGTATTTACCGCATTTTGTTTATCCATTCTTCATCAGTGGACACCTGGGTTGTTTCCACCTTTTGGCTGTTGTGAATAATGCTGCTATGAACACGAGTGTACAAATATCTGTCCCTGCTTCAAGAGTCCCTGCTTTAACTTCTTTTGGGTATATAGCCAGAAGTGGAATTGCTGGATCATGTGGTAGTTCTATGTTTAATTTTTTGAGGAACTGCCATACCATTTTACATTCCCACCAGCAATGCACAAAGGTTCCAGTTTTTCTGCATCCTCTCCAATACTTATTATTTTTCTGGCTTTTTTTTTTTTAATCTAATAGCCATCCTAACAGGTGTGAAGTCAAAGCTTGTGTTTTAACTGCTACCATATTCTTCAAAGCCAATCAAAGGGAGAGATGATTTGCCTCTCCCATAATTTCCCTGTTCTTAGAGCATCTATTATCTTTCTTTGATATAACCAAAATAGAAAATGAGAAAATATGTTTTTTATAAACCCTGATATCCCTGAAAGCTAAAAGTTCTATTCAGTTCATTCTAGTTCACAAAAATCTGTTAGGTAATTCTGGCTCTGCCTTCATAATACATTCAGAATCTAATCACCCCTTACTGCCATCACTGCTACCTACTCCAGTCCAAGCTAAACTTTCCTCTCCCTCCAGGATCATTTTAAATAGCTTCCTAACTGGTCTTGTTGCTTCTATCCTTGTCACTCTTCAGTCTGTTCTCAACTCGGTAGCCAACGCGATCCTTATAGAATGTAAGTCAGACATCACTGCTCAAAAACTCTACAATGGCTAAACACCAAAAGTCCCTGTAGTGATGTACATGCACCCTTTCTCACTGTACTGTCACCACACTGGGCTCTTCACTGTTTGTCACGCTCCAGACACACTCTTGCCTGAGGCTCTGCATCACTGACTGCTCCTTCTGCCTGGAATGCCTATTCTCCAGATAGCTGCATGTCTTATTCCCTCACCTCCTTCATGTCTTTACTCAATTATCATCTTCCTAGTAAAGTCTGTCCTGTTCCCATATTAAAAATTGCCACACTCCTACCTTTACCCCTCCACCTTGCACTTCCTCTTTTTCCTTCATAGCACTTATTACCTTCTAACATACCATATAATTTACTTATTCATTTAGTCTTTTTTCCCCACTAGAAGATAAACTCCATGAGAGAAATTTTTTTATTCATTGAGAGGGCCCCAAAATAGTGCCTCACATACTGTAGGCGCTCAGTAAATTTTTGTTGAATAAATTTTTTTGAGTTGTTGAATAAATTTAAGTTGGTCAGCCCCTTCTCAACATTAGGATACCAAGACAGTTGAGGTCCCCGCCCTCATCAAACTTAACATCTAGTTGGGGAGTGGGGCCAGGGAATGGAATTCAAGAAAACAGGATATGGTAAATTTCCACTCTGCTCTTTTGTTTTTGGGGAGTGGCAGATATTATGGAGAGTTTTTCCTGGAAAGACATTTCTAATTTCATGTGCATATAACGTCTCCTTTCCCACCCCACCTGCCCCCTTCTTCCATGATCTGGCACACAAATGCCTTTTCCTAAAAACCCTGATCCCTTTCCTAGAGGTTACAAATTGTCAGTCCATAGGCTACATTTAGCCCACAAGTAGGTTTTGCTTCACTTGCCTGATGTTGTGTTGGTTATTTGGTTTTATGTTTTTAATTTTTGTTTTACATAGGGCTTCTTAAAATAATTTAGAATTCAGATATTTCAGATGAAAATCTGAATTTCTAACTTCTTTTGAAAAAGTGGAAGTTCTGATAACATTAAGCCTGCATTCTCACATGGTAACTGACTGATGGAGTTGAGTGACTGTGACCCCTATCATACCAGGCATAAGCTCCTTTGATTTGATAATGTATCTTTTTTCCTTTTTGAATTTTATTTTTTTATACAGCAGGTTCTTATTAGTTATCCATCTTATACATTATTAGTGTATATATGTCAATCCCAATCTCCCAATTCATCACACCACCACCACCACCCGCCACTTTCCCGCCTTGGTGTCCATACGTTTGTTCTCTACATCTGTGTCTCAGTTTCTTCCCTGCAAACCAGTTCATCTGTACCATTTTTCTAGATTCCTATATGCGTTAATATACGATATTTGTTTTTCTCTTTCTGACTTACTTCACTCTGTATGACAGTCTCTAGATTCATCCACATCTCTACAAATGACCCAATTTCATTCCCTTTTATGGATGAGTCATATTCCATTGTATAAATATTCTTTATCCACATCTTCTTTATCCATTTATCTGTCAATGGGCATTTAGATTGCTTCCCTGACCTGGCTATTGTAAATAGTGAACATTGGGGTGCAGGTGTCTTTTTGATTTACGGTTTTCTCAGATATAGGCCCAGTAGTGGGATTGCTGGGCTGTATAGTAGTTCTATTTTTATTTTCTTAAGGAACCTCCATACTGTTCTCCATAGTGGCTGTGTCAATTTACATTCCCCCCAACAGTGCAAGAGGGTTCCCTTTTCTCCACACCCTGTCCAGCATTTGTCATTTGTAGATTGTCTGATGATTCCCATTCTGACTGGTGTGAGGTGATACCTCATTGTAGTTTTCATTTGCATTTCTCTAATAATTAGTGACGTTGAGCAGCTTTTCATGTGCTTCTTGGCCATCTGTATGTCTTCTCTGGAGAAATGTCTATTTAGGTCTTCTGCCTATTTTTGGATTGGGTTTTTTTTTGATATTGAGCTGCATGAGCTGTTTATATATTTTGGAGATTAATCCTTTGTCCATTGATTTGTCTGCAAATATTTCCTCCCATTCTGAGGGTTGTCTTTTTGTCTTATGGTTCCTTTGCTTTGCAAAAGCTTTTAAGTTTCATTAGGTCCCATTTGTTTGTTTTTATTTCCATTACTCTAGGAGGTGGATCAAAGAAGATCTTGCTGTGATTTATGTCAAAGAGTGTTCTTCCTCTGTTTTCCTCTAAGAGTTTTACAGTGTCCAGTCTTACATTTAGGTCCCTAATCCATTTTGAGTTTATTTTTGTGTATGGTGTTAAGGAATGTTCTAATTTCAGTCTTTTACACGTAGCTGTCCAGTTTTCCCAGCACCACTTATTGAAGAGACTGTCTTTTCTCCATTGTATATCCTTGCCTCCTTTTTCATACATTAGTTGACCACAGGAATGCAAGATTTCTTCAATATACGCAAATCAATCAATGTGATACACCATCATGAAAGAAATTAGATACACCACTGATGAAAGAAATTAAAGATGATACAAATAGATGGAGAGATATACCGTGTTCTTGGATTGGAAGAATCAACATTGTGAAAATGATTCTACTACTCAAAGCAATCTACAGATTCAATGCAATCCCTATCAAACTACGACTGGCATTTTTCACAGAACTAGAACAAAAAATTTCACAATTTGTATGGAAACACAAAAGACCCCGAATAGCCAAAGCAATCTTGAGAACAAAACACGGAGCTGGAGGAATCAGGCTTCCTGACTTCAGACTATACTACAAAGCTACAGTAATCAAGACAGTATGGTACTGGCACAAAAACAGAAAGATAGATCAATGGAACAGGATAGAAAGCCCAGAGATAAACCCATGCACCTGTGGTCAACTAATCTATGACAAAGGAGGCAAGGATACACAATGGAGAAAGGTTCCATTGATCTATATCTCTGTTTTTGTGCCAGTACCATATCATCTGATTACTGTAGCTTTGTAGTATTGTCTGAAGTCAGGGAGACTGATTCCTCCAGCTCTGTTTTTTTCCCTCAAGACTGCTTTGGCTACTCGGTGTCTTTTGTGTCTCCATACAAATTTTAAGATTTTTTGTTCTAGTTCTATAAAAAATGCTATTGGTAATTTGATAGGGATTGCACTGAATCTGTAGATTGCTTTGGGTAGTATAGTCATTTTCACAATATTGATTCTTCCAAACCAAGAACATGGTATATCTCTTCATCTGTTTCTGTCATCTTTAATTTCTTTCATCAGTGTCTTATACTTTTCTGCATAAAGGGCTTTTGTCTCCCTAGGTGGGTTTATTCCTAGGTATTTTATTCTTTTTGTTGCAGTGGTAAATGGGAGTGTTTTCTTAATTTCCCTTTCAGATTTTTCATCACTAGTGCATAGGAATGCAAGAGATTTCTGTGTTATTAATTTGTATCGTGCTACTTTACCAAATTCATTGATTAACTCTAGTAGTTTTCTGCTGGCATCTTTAGGATTCTCCATGTATAGTAAGTATCATGTCATCTGCAAACAGTGACAGTTTTACTTCTTCTTTTCCAATTTGTATTCCTTTTATTTCTTTTTCTACTCTGATTGCCATGGCTAGGACTTCCAAAACTATGTTGAATAATAGTGGTGAGAGTGGACATCCTTGTCTTGTTCCTGATCTTAGAGGAAATGCTTTCAGGTTTTCACCATTGAGAATGATGTTTGCTGTGGGTTTGTCATATATGGCCTTTATTATGTTGAAGTAGGTTCCATCTGTGCCCAGTTTCTGGAGAGTTTTTATCATAAATGGGTGTTGAATTTTGTCAGAAGCTTTGTCTGCATCTATTGAGATGATCATATGGTTTTTATTCTTCAGTTTGTTAATGTGGTATATCACACTGATTGTTTTGCGTATATGGAAGAATCCTTGCATCCCTAGGATAAATCCCACTTGATCATGGTGTATGGTCCTTTTAATGTGCTGTTGCATTCTGTTTGCTAGTATTTTGTTGAGGATTTCTGCATCTATATTCATCAGTGATATTGGTCTGTAATTTTCTTTTTTGTAGTATCTTTGTCTGGTTTCAGTATTAGGGTGATGATGGTGGCCTCATAGAATGAGTTTGGGAGTATTCCTTCCTCTGCAGTTGTTTGGAAGAGTTTGAGAAGGATAGGTGTTAGCTATTCTCTGTTTGATAGAATTCACCTGTGAAGCCATCTGTTCCTGGACTTTTGTTTGCTGGAAGATTTTTAATCACAGTTTCAATTTCATTACTTGTGATTGGTCTGTTCATATTTCCTATTTCTTTCTGGTTCAGTCTTAGAAGGTTATACCTTTCTATGAATTTGTCGATTTCTTCCAGGTTGTCCATTTTACTGGCATAGAGTTGTTTGTAATAGTCTCTTAGGATGATTTGTATTTCCGCGGTGTCTGTTGTAACTTCTTCTGTTTCATTTCTAATTATACATATATATATTTGTTTTGCTTTTGTTTTTTGTGGTACGCGGGCCTCTCACTGTTGTGGCCTCTCCCGTTGCAGAGCACAGGCTCTGGATGCGCAGGCTCAGCAGCCATGGCTCACGGGCCCAGCCGCTCCACGGCATGTGGGATCTTCCCGGACCAGGGCACGAACCCGTGTCCCCTGCATCGGCAGGCAGACTCTCAACCACTGCGCCACCAGGGAAGCACTCTAATTATATTGATTTGAGTCCTCTCCCTCTTTTTCTTGATGAGTCTGGCTAATGGTTTATCAATTTTGTTTATCTTCTCAAAGAACCAGCTTTTAGTTGTATGGATCTTTGCTATTGTTTTCTTTGTTTCATTTAT